>NW_007016198.1:0-718 GCF_000164805.1 Carlito syrichta
CTGTTTAGCCAGCTGACTCAACTGGATGACTTAGCTAGTGGGCCAGTTGGCTAGCCTGCTGACTTAACTATCTCTCTACCTACTAGCTTGCTGGCTAGACAGCTGACTTAACTAGCTGACATATTTAACTGGCCAGCTGGCATGCCAACGGACTTAACTAGCTTGCTACCTAGCTAGCGAGCTGGATAGCCACCTGACTTAACTAGCTGACTTAAATATCTGGCCTGCTTGCTAGTCAGCAGAATTAACTAGCTTGCTATATAGCTAGCCAGCTGGCTGCCCAGCTTACATAAGTGCCTTTTTAACTAGACAGCAAGCTGGCTAGACACTTGTCTTAAAAAGTGACTTAAAAAGCTGACTTAACTAGCTAGCAAGCTGATTAGCCAGCAGACTAAACTAACCGACGTAACTAGCTGGACAGCTGGCTGGTCAGGTGGCTTAATTGCCTAGCTACCTAGTTAGCAATCTGGTTAGCCAACTGACTTAACTCTCTGACTTAATGAAGTAGCCAGCTGGCTAGCCAACATCCTTAACTAGCTAGCTACCTAGATAACCAGCTGGATAGCTAGCTGACTTAACTAGCTGACCTAAATAGCTGACCTGCTTGGTAGTCTCCTGAATTAACTACCTTGCTATATAGCTAGCCAGCTGACTTAAGTAGCAAGTTACCTAGCTAGCCAGCTGGCTAGCCAGCTGACTTAACTAGGTGCCTTAACTA
>NW_007016199.1:0-440 GCF_000164805.1 Carlito syrichta
TAACAGCACACCTAAAGGAAATAGAAAAAAGAGTACAAACTAAACCCAAGGGTAACAGAAGCAAAGAAATAATCAAAATGAGAGCAGAATGATACAAAACAAAATTACAAAGGATTAACAAAGTGAAAAATTGGTTCTTTGAAAGGATAAACAAGATTGACAGAACATTGAAAGAGAGAGAGAGAGAGAGAGAAAATCCAAATAAGTACAATCAGAAATGGAAAAGGTGACATTACAATCAATCCCACAGAAATACAAAAGATTTTCAGAGACTACTATGAGCATCTATTTATATGCATGTAATCCAGAAAATCTAGAGAAAATGAATAAATTCCTGGAACTACAATACCGCCAAAGATTGAAATAGAAGGAAATCAAAACCCTGAACAAACCAATAATGAGTCATGAAATTAAATCAGTAATAAATTTTAAAAACTCTA
>NW_007016200.1:0-672 GCF_000164805.1 Carlito syrichta
GAGTTCAGGTACCTCAACTTGATGCTTGACCAAATGGATTCAACAGCTAACTACAGAACACTTCATCCTCCTAGCACAGAATATACATTCTACTAAACTCCTCATGGAACATACTCCAACATTGACCACATTCTTAGCCATAAATCAAATATAAGCAAATTCCATAAGACCGAAATAATATCATACAGTTTCTCAGACCACAAAGGAATTAAAAGAAATATTGACATCAACAAGATCCCCCAAAACATGTAAATACATGGTTGCTAAACAACAGAATGCTCAATGACTTTTTGATCAACACAGATACCAAACAGAAATTAAAAGATTCCTGGAAATTGTTGAAAACAAAGACATATCTTACCAGAACCTCTGGGGTGCCATAAAAACAGTGCTGAAAGGTAAATATATAGCCCTACACACACCCACATAAAAAAAAACCCCCAAAAAACAGAAAGATCTCAAGTGAACTGGCTAACATCTCACCCAAGAGAATTGGAAAATCAAAACCACCAAAACCCTAACTTCAGCAGAAGAATCCAGATCATCATGAAAAAGTTGCAACTATAGGATATGGAAGACAAAAATATCATAGAAAAGATCAACAAAAAAAGTTAGTATTTTTAAAAAATAAATATGATTGACATACCCCTAGACAGACTAAGAAAAAGAGAG
>NW_007016201.1:0-631 GCF_000164805.1 Carlito syrichta
CAGCTGGCTAGTTAGATAGCTAGCTAGGTAGCTAGCTAGGTAGCTAGCTAGTTAAGGCAGCTAGTTAAGTCCGTTGGCTAGCTAAGTAGCTAGCTAGTTAAGTCATCTAGTTAAGTCAGCTGGCTAACTTGTTAAATCATCCACTTAAGTCAGCTGGCTAGCCAGATGCCTAGGTAGCCTGCTTGCCAGCCAGTATATTTGATAGCTAGCTACCTAGCTGGACAGGGGATAGCCAGCTGAATTAACTAGCTGATGTAACAAGCTAGGCAGCTCCTTAGCCAGCTGAGTAACTAGCTATCTCACCTAGTTAAGTCAGCTCATTAGCCAGCTGATAACCTAGGTAGCTAGGTAGTTAAGCCAGCTTGCAAGTCAGCAGACTATGTAGGTAGCTAGTTAGTTAAGTCAGCTGGCTAAGGAGCTGCCTAGCTTGTTACATCAGCTAGTTAATTCAGCTGGCTATCCCCTGTCCAGCTAGGTAGCTAGCTATCAAATATACTGGCTGGCAAGCAGGCCAGCTAATTAAGTTACCTAGTTAAGTCAGCTGGCTAGCCAACAAGGAAGCTAGGTAGTGAGCTAGTTAATTCAATAGGGTAGCCATCTGGTTAGCTAATTAAGTCATCTAGTTAAGTCA
>NW_007016202.1:0-462 GCF_000164805.1 Carlito syrichta
AACTGGCTAGCCAGTTTACTAGTCAGTTAAATAACCTAGTTAAGTCAGCTCAATATCCAACTTGTTAGCTAGTTAGCTAATAGTTAAGTCAACTGGCAATCCAACAGGCTATGTACATAGCTAGTTAAGTCAAATGGCTATCCAGCTGGCTAGCTACGTACCTTGGCAGTTAGGTCAGCCAACTAGCTAGCTGGCTAGCTAGTTAAGTCACCTAGATACATCAGCTGGCTAGACATTTGGCAAGTTAGGTAGCTAGATAGATAAGTCAACTGTCTATCCAGGTGGCCATCTATTTAAGTCACCTAGATAAGTCAGTTGGCTAGCCAGCTGGATATCTAGGTAGCTGGCTACTTACATCACCTGGCTAGACAGCTGGCTACTTAGTTAAGCTGAGTAATTAATTCAGCTTGCTAGCCAGTTGTCTAGCTATATATCAACCTGGTTAATTCAGCTGACTAGCAA
>NW_007016203.1:0-607 GCF_000164805.1 Carlito syrichta
CCCTGTGTGGGACCAAGGGACCCCAGACCTCAGACCAGTGCTTGCTGGGGGTGGGCTTAATCGCCAGGAGGTGGTGTTATCCCTTGCTCCAGATGGTATTTATCTGAGCTGCTTGCCCACCCCTCAGGCACTGACAGTGTGATGTGGAATTCCTGCCTTGGTGGCAGCGGTGGCAACAGCAATGGTGGCTGGGCCACTGGCACAGGTGGTGCAATGTGTAATGGCCACCTCTGTGTGGTGGTTGCCTCAGAGGAAGTGGCTGCTCCTCCATTTTATTTCATTGCATTCCTTTCCAATCCTATTCAATCCATTCCATTCCATTAAATTCCATTCCATTCCAATCTATTCCATTCCAAACCTCTTCAATCCATTCCATTCCATTCAATTCCATTGCATTCCTGTCTATTCCATTCCATCCCTCACCATTCCATTCCACTCAATTCCATTCCACTCCATTCCATACCACTCCATTCCATTCCTCTCCATCCATTCCATTCCATTCCATTCCGTTCATCTCCATTCTATTCCATTCTGTTCCTTTCCATTGCATTCTATTCCATTACATTTCAAGCCATTCCTATCCATTCCATTCCATTTTATTTAATTC
>NW_007016204.1:0-541 GCF_000164805.1 Carlito syrichta
AACCTAGCAGCAAAACCAATTTCTTCTTTAAGAGGTAGGTACTTCTATGATAGAGGATGCTGTAATTTTGAAATTTCATTCCCCAAATTTCCTTGATTGAATGAACGCCCCTTCTATGTTATTGTAAGGTGAGGAATTGAATGGTGATTTCACAAATTTGATAGGGGCTCCTGAAAAAAATTGTCATGCAGTCAATTTTCTTCAGACAACACGTTTATGACAGTGTCTCAGCTGGGCTCAGATGACAAAGTGCAACAAGGAGTAGGGGACAGGGCTGTTCTCCCTCTCACTCCACCTCAGATTCCAAGGCTTGGTGTTGGGGATACCAGAAAAGGACAACTGTCCCTTGCAGACCAATGTTTGTATGTGTGTAGGCCATCAACTGGAGTGGTAGTGGCCAGGTGCTACCTTCAAATTGATGGGGACAGAGAATTTCCAGAAGGAAGATGGTGTGGAAAAAAATGCAAACAGACTTGGTCCTGACTACTTGGCACAGAAACCCTAGGAGAAGGAGAGGTTTGAAGACTTTAAGTGGAGAAAA
>NW_007016205.1:0-490 GCF_000164805.1 Carlito syrichta
CAGATGTGTGTTCAATTGAGTAAAACCGAGGCTCACAGGATCAAACAGCTTCTAATTGTTCCTATCATGATACACATCTTGAGGACACATTTGTTTCTCAGAAATTTTTCCAAAAGCAGGGTAGGGACCAAGATATCCAGCGTCATTGGGTGGTGAGAGTCACATAAATGAGCTGGGCTTATGATGGCACCTAGTGACAGAAAGGAGGCAGGGTCAGATCCCCAGAAAGAAGAGGTAAGTCACACCATGCAGGGCCATACTGGTAAGTATAGTATCACTCAGGAGAAAGAGAGGAAGCCTGAGCATGAGGTTGTATTATGGTTTTTGCCTCCTGAAGATCCACTGTGATCACTGACAGGTGTCCTGTAGGCTGGGGCTCTACACTTTGAGTGAGAACCCAGATGTTCAATATCATTAAGGGTGGGCAGTGATGTGCACAAACATAGGTGCCCAGAAAGATCCCAGGAATTGATGTGTGGTAGGGCTTCAG
>NW_007016206.1:0-612 GCF_000164805.1 Carlito syrichta
ACAGACACAATATAAAGCCCTACTTACAAACTATGCCAGTTTTCATTGAAAATTTATACACAGGTGATTAATAAAAATTCTACTTACACATCAACTAGAACATGGAACAATATGTTAACTGGTACTTCCCAACTTGGGCCATATGTAGAAATAAAAAATGACAATATATGCACAGTGGTATGGAGTAAGTAGATAAGATTGCTTAGGCCACCGTAGGCTCCTCCTGGCTGTCCTAAAGTTGAGAGGTACCTCTAAACTTGAGTTGAAACACACAAAAAATGAGCTAACCCCATGTTTTACGTAAAGAATGTGTACAGTGAAGGCAAACTTTTCTAGCTCTCTCTCCCCTTATTTTATTTTATTTTATTTTATTTTATTTTATTTTATTTTATTTTATTGTCAGTCTCACTCCGTTGTCCAGGCTGGAGTGCAGTGGCAGGCTCACAGCCACCACAGGTAATTCTTCTGCCTCAGCCTTCCAAGTAGCTGGACTATAGGTGTGCACCACCATGCCTGACTAATCTTTTGATTTATTGTAGAGAAGAGGTCTCACCAAGTTGCCCAGGCTGGTCTCGAACCACTGTGCTCAGGTGAACCTCTCACCTTGGCCTC
>NW_007016207.1:0-428 GCF_000164805.1 Carlito syrichta
AGCACCACATTGCCCGGCTCTCTGTGTGTCACCTTCTGTCTCATGGCAGACTGGACATGCCGTGGTAGCAGCTATACTCACAGCAGGTGTGTGTTGAACTGAAGTGGCCCAGAGACAACTCAGCTTCTGAAATTGCCCTGGCTGCCATTTCAGAAGCCTGTGTGCTCTTGGGACTCTAACCATCTTCCCCCATGGGCATATCCTGTGTTCAGCTTCAGCCCTGCGGCAGGAGTGTGGAAGACAGAAACACGAATAAATGACATCTCCCCCCTCCTGAAGACGTTGACCTCCCACAGTGGACACATCATGCGCCCTGACAGCTAATAGAATTGCTTTTTTTTTTTTTGGAGTCAGTCTCACTCTGTCACCAACGCTGGAGTGCAGTGGCACACTCATGGCCACCGCAGCCTCAAACTGCTGGGCTCAGG
>NW_007016208.1:0-477 GCF_000164805.1 Carlito syrichta
CCCAGCAGTTTTGATGTGTGCCATTCTGAGGCCCAGTGTTCTAGCTCTGGTTAATTGACTTGGACAGTTACTAGTCTGAATGTTTTAGTTGTATGTAAGAGTGCAACTACAGGCCCGGAGTGGTGGCTCATGCCTGTAATCCCAATACTTGGGGAGACTGAGTGGGAGGATTGCTTGAGCCTAGGAGTTTGAGACCAGCCTGGGCAGCACAGCAAGACCTCCTCTCTACAGAATCTTTTTAAAAATTAGCTGGGCATGGTGTTGCACACCTGTAGTCCCAGCTGCTCGGTAGGCTGAGGTGAAGAGATTGCCCAGGAGGTGGAGGCTGTGGTGAGCTGTGATTGTGCCACCGTGCTCCAGCCCGGGTGATAGAGTGAGATGACACACACACTACACACACACCCACACACACACACACACACACACTGAACATCATGCCCCCCCCACACACACACACAAACACACACACACACACAC
>NW_007016209.1:0-807 GCF_000164805.1 Carlito syrichta
GAGAAGCTAGGCAGCTGGCTAGCACGCTGGCCTAACTGCATAGATACCTAGCTAGCCAGCTGGATAGACAACTGAGTTAACAAGCCAACTACCTATGTAGCCCACTGGCTTAACAGCTGACTTAACTACCTAGCTACCAACCTAACCAGCTGGCTAGTGAGTTTATTTAACTAGGTTACTTAACCAGTTGGTTAACTGGCTAGCCAGGTGACATAACTAACTAATTACCTAGCTAGGCAACTGGCTAGCCAGCTGATATATCTCGCAGAATTAACTACATAGCAAGCTGGCTTAACTAGTTGACTTAACCAGCTAGCTACCTAGTTATCCAGCTGGCTTAACTAGTTGGCTTAAGTAAGCTATCTAGCTAGCCAGCTGACTTAACTAGCTGACTTAACTAGCTAGCTAGCTGAAATAACTACCTGACTTATATAGCTAGCTTCCTAGATAGTCAGCTGACTTAACTAGCTGAAATAACAAGCCAGCCTGGTGGATAGCCATCTGCCTTAACTAGCTTTTTAACTAACTATCCAGCTTGATAGCTAACTGATTTAATGAGCTGAATTAACTAGCTAGCCAGCTGGTTTCCAGCTTACTTAACTAGCTGACTTAACCAGCTAGTCAGCTGGCTAACCAACTGCATAACTATCTGGCTACGTATCTAGCAAGCTGGCTAGAAATTGACTTACCTAGTGGACTTAAGCTAGCAAGCTAGCTTGCCAGCTCACTTAACAAGCTAGCTACCTACCTAGCCAGCAGGCTAGCCAGCTGACTTAACTAGCTGACTTGAACAGCTAGCCTGCTGGC
>NW_007016210.1:0-12694 GCF_000164805.1 Carlito syrichta
TTTTCTTTTAACATCTATTGATGTATTAATTACATTATGGTCCTATGAATGTGAACCAGATTGCATCCAGTGATGAAGCGTACTTGTTCGTGGTGGATGATTTTGAGATGTGTTGTTGAATCCGGTTTGCTAGGATCTTGTTGAGAATTTTAGCATTCATCAAGAATTTTGGCCTGTAGTTCTCTTTCTTTGTTGGGTCTTTACCTGGCTTGGGTATCAATGTGATGTTAGTAATAAAATGACTTGGGAAGAGTTCCATCTTTCTCAATTGGCTGGAATACTTTCAATAGGATTGGTATCATTTCCTCCTTGTATGTTTTGTAGAATTCTGCTGGAAAACCATTTGGTCCAGGGTTTTATTTATTTATTTTTTAGGCAGTTTTCTTATGACATAGTCAATTTCCTGGATTATTATTGGTCTATTTAGGGTCTCAATTTCTTCTTCTTTCAACCTAGGGACGTTGTGTGATATCAGAAAGTCCTCCATTTCCTTTAGGTTTTTAGGGTTTTTTTCATACAAGTGTACATAGCAGACTCTGATAATCTTTTGTATTGAAGTCATATGTGACTTCAACTTTTATGCTTCTTATTGTATTTATTTGGGCTTTTTTTTTCCTTCTCTTTTTCTTGGTCAATCTAGCTAGGGGACCACCAATCTTTTTTACGCTTTCAAAGAACCAGTCTTTTGTTTCATTGATTTTTTGTATTACCTTTTTGTCTTCTTTGTCTCGAATTTGGGCTTTTATTTTGGTGAGCTGGATTCTTCTGCTGAAGTTAGGGTTTTGGTGATCTTGCTTTTCCAGCTTCCTTAGGTGACTTGTTAGGCTGTTAACTTATGATCTTTCCATTTTCTTCATGTTCGTTTGCAAGATATGAATTCTCCCCTTACTACTGCTTTCATGGTATCCCAGAGATTTTGTTTAGATGTTTCTTCATTTTCATTTGTTTCCAGGTGTCTTTGAATCTCTGTTTTGATTTCCATGTTGACCCAGGAGTTGCTTAGCATCATGCTGTTTAGTGGTCATGTCTTTGTGAGTTTGGGGAAAACTTTGTTGGAGTTATTTATTTTTATTCCACTGTGGTCTGAGAAGGCAATCCTCTGGTCTCCACCTCTGAAATTGCTGGGATTACAGGATAACAGGAGTCAGCTACTGTGATTGGCTCAGTACATCTAAATATCATAACAAATTAACTTTAATTGCATACAAACACTCTACTTCTTAACATCTCTCACTTCATTAATGTCACAAAATATATATTTTATGCTGTGTGTCTATTAACAAAGATGTGTTTCAATTTTATGTTTTTAAAAATTCTGTAGTATACTGTGATCATTTTAGACACCATGATTGTGATAGCAGAGCATTTTCTATTTGAAAATACAGTTATCTTTAAGAGAGCTTTACATTTTCATCTGGTTTAATGAGCTGTTCACCATTGTTTTATTTTTCAAGAGAAAAATTCCCTTCAGCATTTCCTGTAGGGCTATTTTAGTGGAGGTAAACACCCTCAATATTGCTTATCTTAGTTTTTATTTTTCCCTTATTTTGCAACTACAGTAGTTCCAGATCTGGTACCAATGGGTCCATATCTGTAAATTCTGCATCTCTGGATTCAACCAATGAGGGATCAAAAATATTTTGAAACAAATAGATCACTACATTCTGTCATCAGGATATTGGTCTTCTAGATGCTGATCAAAAATCCCCATGGTCTATATACATTTTACATTATTTGTATTCATTTTGTGTTCCTGTCTCAATATCTATAAATGATACATATTTTAATTTTCTGATATTTTCTGATGCTTTTTTCTGCTTGATTAAGACTATTATACCTCTCGAATGAATTTAAAAGTGATTTTTTTTGTTGTTGTTGGATTCTCACTCTGTCGCCCAGACTGGAGTGCAGTGGCTGCTTCCAGTCACCACAGCCTCGGTGCTTCTCAAATATGGTCTCACGATGTGCTCAATGAAGACTTCTATGTTTTCTGAGTTCAAGAGATTGTTCTCTGTTTCAGTTTCAGACACCATAGTCTTTTACTTCCTCATTATACTGTCTGTGGTATTGTGGATTGTCTTTTTTTTTTGAGATGGAGTCTTTTGCCAGAATGCAGAGCAGTGGCATGCTCATGACTACTGCAGCCCTGACCTGCTGGGCTCAGGCAATCCTTCCCCAGTCTTTCAAGTAGCTGGAACTACAAACATGTGCCACAATACCCAGATAATTTTTTGATTTATTCTAGAGATGAGTTCTTACCAAGTTGCTGAAGCTGGTCTCAAATCCATGGGCACAGACAATTCTCTCACCTCATACTCCCAAAGTGATACTGCAGATATTCTGGTGCTGTAAAAAAACATTATTTACTTAATAGACACAAACCTGTGATCCATAACATGTCATTATTTTCTTCCATACACCATGTCAGGGTGAACAAAACCAGTCAAGGATATCTCCACAAAAAGCCAAAACTTTGAAAACATGATCCATTGCTCTAGATCTCTCCAGAAAGAGATATTGAGAGTTGGAAGTTTTCTCTTGAGCTCACTGTGCTGTTCTGGGAAACAGGAGACCATGTGGTAGACAGTCTCCCAACCATGACTGACCATCTTTCTGGAGGAAAAACAAGAGTCCGGGAACATAAAAGGAAGAAGACAATAGCCATACACTCAAGCAGATGGGAGTACAAGTGCCAATGGCACAGATGTGAGGTCAAATTATCCAAGAAGAAGCCAGGCATTAAAATGTGTATTGGAAAGCTTGATTCCAATGAGAATAATTTTGAGAAGTCTAGATTTCTATTGCTGACAGAGACATCTTCTCTTTACCCTTATGATCTTAAATTTTACATCTTCTCTTTTCTTTTCTTTTTTTTTTTTTTCTTGAGTTGGAGTCTCACTCTGTCACCCAGACTGGAGTGCAGTGGCTGCTCCTGACCACCACAGCCTCGACCTGCTGGGCTCCAGCGATCCTTCCGCCTCAGGCTTCCAAGTAGCTGGAACTACAGGCACATGCTACCACACCCGGCTTATTTTTGATTTACTGTAGAGATGAGGTCTTGCCAAATTGCCTAGGCGGGTCTTGAACCCACGGGTTCAGGCAATCCACTCACCTCAGCCTCCCAAAGGCACAGGATTACAGGCTGAGCCACCGAGCTCAGCTTCTCTTTTCTTTTCAGTGCACTTCCAGTACATTCAGAGAGAGAGCCAAAGTTCTCATGTCTTGTGAGTGTATGATCTGACTGTTCGTACATTGCTTTGGGGATTTGGGAAAAATCTGGGCATATTTCTAGGGATTCTCTTTTAAGTCTTTTAAAATGTTCCATTTATGCCTCATGTCAGAAGTATATAAGGGAGGAGTGGAATTGTTGGAATTTCATCCATCCTTCACTGGAATCTCAGGATCTATCCCATCTCCAGTGGGAATTGTGGGTATCCATGCCTCTCCCTGTTCCACAGCACAAGGGAACATTTATAATACTGAAGGATATACATTAATAGTGAGAACTGGGCATGGCAACTAAGAAAACAGACCAAAGGCTCTGGTGTGTATGAAAGAAGTGTTTCTCAGAGCCCCTTGCTATCCCAAGAAATACAGAAACTAATTGATATAAAGTTATAAGGTAGAACCATCACAAGTGCGATAGTAAAGGATTCCAAGTCCTAAAAACATGACATTCCAAGAGGAAAACTGGATAAAGTGTGAGTTTCTCCTTTTCTGCCCTCAAGTGAACACCCTTGCCATGAACACCAGTAATTTTTGCTACATCCAAGAGAATATGACCCACTGACCTGCCTGACCAAACTAAAGCATAGCAGGCCAGGTGGTCTCTTTTGAACTCAACTCTCTCAAGGTCTCAGAAAGCCCTTGTGCTTTACTCTACCTTAGAAGCACATGGAGGCAATTAATTAACACAACATGGATGCTTCCATCCATACCAATAGACAGAGTCTGTGGAGGGCAAAAAAAAAAAATGTGTTTCTTCACACTGGCCATGTGACCCTAATTAGAAGCCTGGAATGAGAACCACTTACCAAAGCATCTCACCTTTGACTTTTTTTTCTATTGTTTTTCTTTTTTTTTTTTCTTTTTTTGAGTTAGTGTCTCATTGTCTCCCAGGCAGGAGTGCAGTGGCACACTCATGGCCCCTGCAGCCTCAACATCATGGGTTCAGATGATCCTTCCACCTCAGCCTTCCAAGTAGATGGAACTACAGGAATAAGCCACCTCACATCTACTAATTTTTAAATTTATTGTAGAGACAAAGTATCACCAAATTGCCATGGATGTTCTGGAACCTTTGGGCTCAAGGAATCGTCTCATCTTGGCCTCCCAAAGTGCTGGGATTATAGGCATGAGCCAAGGCCTACCATCTCTTAAGTTTTAATTTGCACATAAATCATTTTGTATTGGATCTCATTCTAAAAACACTGTGATTCTGAGCTGGACTCAGTGACAAGCCTGTCATCTCAGCACTTTGAGGGGCAGAGAGCATTGCCTCATCCTAGATATTTAAGACCATCCCAGCAACTTGGCAATATGTAATCTCTAAACAATTCAAGAAATTAGCCAGGTATGGTAGTGCATGCCTGTAGTTTAACCTACTTGGAAGACAGAGGCAGAAGTATCACTTGAGCCCAGAAGGTAGAGGCTGTGGTGGCCACGACTTAACCACTGCACTCCAACTCGGGCAATTGAAAAAAAGGGAGTGTGATTTTCCAGGTTTTAAGGGGTCCTTGAATAGGCTTTTACAATCCTCTTTGAATTTGGGTGTTGCTTCCCCTGAACCCACATTCAGCAGCACTCACCTAGAGGAAGCAGGCCCAATACCAGGGTCCCCCACACTCAACACTCTCATCACAACACAAATAGTTCTGATCCAAATGAAAAACACATCCTGAAAGATCACATTCTCTGTGGCCCTTAAAGTTTACAGAGGCTGGAGTGAATCTGTATCTTCATCTTGTTCCCAAGGTTGGGGACCACTCTCACTGTGAGATGCAGCCCAGTGTGGCTCAATCCTAGATGGTGACTGAGGGAAAAGTAAGCTGATGGAAATTTGATTCTGGAAGGTCCCCACACACAATCTACTGTCCCCTCCTCACAGCATAAAAATGCTTCATGTTCCAGGGTTTCAATTCTCACCAGGACACAAACACTCACTTGGAGTAGTTTAAGACTCTGAACTGTGACATCTTTTTTTCAGATGTCCACTGTGTGGAGTCTGCTGAACACCAACCCATGGGTTCTCCAACAATTCAATTCTGTCTGTAGAATTAGCAATGGGTCAACAAGTTCAGGGCTCAGTCCCACAACCCTGCTGCCACTGCAGATCTCAGTTGCAAAACACAGAGTATTCTATGCTTCTGAGCAACTACCTATAAATCAGGGGCTGCCATAAGTCCTCTTCAAGTCCAATATTTGATGGAATTCTCACAGAACTCAAAACAACTTTTTTTATGCTTACCAGTTTATTGAAAGAGATGTATAAGGCAAGGCACAGTGGCAGGAAAGATGGAGTGGGAGTGAATTCTGGTCAATAGCTGTGATTGAAGACATCTCATCCTTTTGAAGTGTTTGATATGTTTGCAGTTTTCAAAATGTTTGAGGTTTAATATTAATAAATTTAGTTTTAAAATTGTTAAAACTTCATTTCCAGCAATCCTTCCACCTCAGTCATCCAAGTAGCTGGAACTACAGGTGTGCGCTACCAGACCCAGCTAATTTTTTGATTTGTTGTAGAGATGAGGTCTCACCAACTTGCCCAGGGGGTGTCAAACCTGCGGGCTCAGGCAATCCACTCACCTCAGCCTCCCAAAGCGTGGGATTACAAGCTGAGCCATCGAGTTCACCTATGTGTCATTAACATCTAATTTTTTATACAAAAATAAATATATAATCATATGTTGTGTATATTGTAATAATTCAATATGCATATACATTGTGGAATGATGATTACAGCCGGGCTACATAGATGTGCTAGTTGTCCAGGTTAGCCTCAAATTTCTGTGCTCAAGCAATCCTCTTCCCTTTCTCTCCCCCATCACTCACCTGGATAAAAACCAAAAAAGTATACACAGCACAAGAGGGGTCTTTAGGATGCAGGCCCCTCATCTTTCAGTTTTAATGGTCCTCTAAATAAAGTTACAGCCCTTGCTCCAACTCCTTGTCTTGACGTTGGCTCTCCCACCAGACAGAATCAGGTTTGGACCTGATGAAAAACTATCAATGGCCCTGATGTCTTGCCCTAGGAATTTCTACCTGGCTATTCCAGATAAGGCAACTACCGGGTTGTCACCCACCGCACCTGCACATGGTCCAGTTCCCCTTGCCTCTTCTCCAAGCCTTTCCCCTCAGGCCCTCCAGGGACTCCACTCCACAAGCCCTGGCTGGAGCTTCGAAATTCACGACCCGCTGTTGGCCCAAGTGAATTCCTTACCACTGTTCTGGAGCATCCATTTACTTTCTAGGAGAGAGGAACAGGGCCAGGACCACAGCCCCTTTCCCAGGGGCCCCCACGCGGGTCAGACCCCCCCACACGAAACTCCTGGGCCCTGCATGTCTGGAGTGTGAGATTGCCTGGAGAGGTCTACAGTGGGGCCAGGTCACCACCGGGACAGCACCCTGGGGACCAGACCCACCCTATGCAGAGGGGACAGGGGCCAAGTCGTCGGTGGGGATAAGTCCAGGATCAGAGGTGAGGGGGAGGCTGGTCTGCCCCAATCAGGTCATCTGGGTCTGAAGGGGTCCAGCCCCTTTGCCAGGTCGTGAGATCTCCTGAAGGAGAGATGGATAGGCAAAAGATGAAATCAATATTCCCGGACACCTACTTCCTGAACAGATGACATCCTTTATTAGTTAACAGAAAGCTTTTATAGCATTTGTAAAAGGGGCAAGACAAAGAAAATTCCTTCACGTACATATGTTTTAAAAGTTACCACCACCTAGCGGTCTTTAGAAGAAACAAATAAGCCAAAAACACTATCTACTTTCAGTTAATGAGTCTTGAGATAAGTGTAAAAGGAGTTTCACTTAAACTAAACATCATGCATACAAGGTTTACTTTGATTTCGGTTCCACATCACTAGTCTAATTAAAAAGGCCTTAAAATCACTAGTACAAAACTATAGATTGTACCTAGTGATAGTAGGAACATGAAGTCCATTAACTTGACCAAACAACAGTGGCTAGCATTTAAAGAATAACTATGAAAGTCACTTACTGTGAAAATACATACACTAATCTTTACTCTGGATAAACACATAAAGTGAATGAAACATAATGAAATAAAACTAACACAACTAAAATTATTATGGTTGCAAATTGCCAATGAGCTTTTAAGTTTAGGATAATGGTGATTTGGCTGTTTTCCCTTATGCTTGGCAACCTCCTGGAAAACATCTTTGTCTTAAGATAGGCCCTGGAGCAATTATTATTATCTTTGAGGCACCAGCTTTATCATTGTGTGAACTTAAACTTATGAACTTAAAACAATCTTCAAAGTAGCTATAGTACTAAACTATAGCACTAAAACTTAATTAATGACACAAAGTAAAAACCTTGGTAAACATAACCAGAGCCTAATAATTTTTGTCAACCCTCATACATATGTATATTGATTATATAAACTTTTATGATATTACATTTACCAATTATGAGTAATACATGGATAAAACAATTATCATGTCTAGAATAGCACTGGCAGCAACTTTCTTCAAAAGAGTACCAAATTACAGTCCTTGAAGTGCTTCAAGAAAGTCCCCAGGTGCACGGTTCTTCATGTAGCAGTTCTTCTCTTTTTGGGCTTTTACGACCTTCAAAGCTTTTGTAATCGCCTTTCTTGTCCAGGTGTCTTCATTACTTTTCTCTTATCCTGCAGTGTTTATTTCTAAAGAAAACTCAAAAGAAGCTTTTAATGACATTTCCCAGGCCCCCAAGGTTGCTTTCTGTATTTAGTTAATTATCATAAATGTATCTAATTAGTATATTATGAATTCAGTGAAAACCCACTCTATAAACGTTTACTTAAAATTTAACTATAGAATTAAGTAAAAACCTTAACGATTAATCTTTATCCTAAGTCTGTGAAGACAGTGTTGTAAATCACCTACATAACTCCTAGATAAGTGTCAGAACTTATAATGAGCTCATAATGAACTTACCATAAACTTGTGCTTCTAAAAAACCTTATGTCTTAAACGCTAAGCTGCATAATTCTAAATCAAATAAGGCGTGAATATACTAATATCTCTTTATTCAATCAATATCTAGTAACTTATAACCAAGTGAAAGAAAGCATTCTTGATGTGCTTCAGAGTTTAACCCTTGCATATGTTAGAAAAGGCCAAGCGGCATAGTGGGAAAATGGGAAAATGAACCATGACATTCTCAGGTTAGGTGTGAGTACTTCGCATAAACAGGCCATTTTCTTCTTCCATGACTGCACAGAATTTCTTCAGCCGTATCAAACAGCAAAGGTGGAAGACAGAAGGGCCTCAGCTTCCCGGGCTCGCCCTGTGGCCCCGGGTCTTCGGCCCTCCGGGACCCTGTCAATCATGTGGACCTCCAAGGCTGGCTCCCATCACGGGTCTATCCTGCCTCTCGTTCTCGAACCCACCCCCATACTTACCATCTACCGGCTTCTGGGTGTCCCAGCTTCCTCCCTATAGAATCCCCAGACCTGCATTTCACGGGGTGAAGAGGGAAGAACAAAGACATGCTGCTATCTGTGAGATGATGCAGCACTTCTGCAGGCCCAGAAGACCAAAAGGCCAGTCAGAGCCCGGAAACCACCCCCTCACTCTGAGCTCCTTTCTGATTGCGCAATTTCTGAACTAGCATCCGCTCATTGGATAATGCGACAGGCCACCACCCTTCTCATCTTGAATGACAGCAGATGTGATCCAACGAGGCTGGTGGAGGCAAGAAAAAAGAAAAGCTTGTTTTTGCTCGAAGCGTTTTGAGGTTGAGTTGCCTCCCTGCACCGGAATTTGGAGGAGAGGAGCAATATGGGGCGTGCATCATGGAGCATGCTGGGAACTGTGGCACAGGAATGACACCTGGTAGCTTGGTTGTTGGGCTCCGAGACCCCATCCCAGTCTGCAGAGGCTGCAAAACACTCCAATGTACCCTGTGAGTAATTTCAAGGTGAGTCCACATTTTTTGTCCTGCTGGGGAAATCCGCATCCACCAGTGACATGTTGGACAAACTGGCCATTGCCACATCCAAGTATCAAAGAAGTAAGCCCCGCTAAAGAAGAGTAAAGAAATAAAAAGAAATAAATGCATGAATAAAAAATAAATTAAAAAAAAAAAGAAATGAAGCCGGGCTCGGTGGCTCAGCCTGTAATCCCGCGCCTTTGGGAGGCTGAGGTGAGTGGATGGCCTGAGCCTGTGGGTTCGAGACCCGCCTGGGTGGCGAGACCTCATCTCTACAATAAATAAAAAAATTAGCCGGGCCTGGTAGCGCATGCCTATAATTCCAGCTACTTGGAAGGCTGAGGTGGAAGGATCGCCAGAGCCCAGCAGGTGGAGGCTGCGGTGGCCGGGAGCGGCCACTGCACTCCAGTCTGGACAACAGATTGAGACTCCAACTCAAAAAAAAAAAAGAAATGAGCCCCCCACATGCTTCTGGTAAAAGGAGAGTGTAGGGCAAACTTTTCGGGTATTCTCCCACTGTGGGAGCTTTTCTGTTCTCTCAATAAATCCTACTTTTTAAAAAAAGGAGAGTGTAAGAGAAAAGAGAAATATACACAGATGGGAGCGGGAATCCAGATGATCTCCTTATCAGAATATTAAATACTTCGTTGGTCATGGTGGCTCAGCCTGTAATCCCTGCACTTTGGGAAGCTGAGGTGGGTGGATTGCCTGAGTCTGGGGGTTCAAAACCAGCCAGGGCAACTTGGCGAGACCTCGTCTCTACAATAAATCAGAAAAAATTACCGGATGTGGTAGTGAATGCCTGTAGTTCCAGCTACTTCGAAGACTGAGGCAGAAGGATTGCCTGAGCCCAGAAGGTCAAGGTTGCAGTGGCCAGGAGCATGACACTCTACTCCAGCCTGGGCGACAGAATGAGACTCCATACACACATACACACACACACACACACACACACACACACACACACACAATTAAAGACTTATGACATGCACTCAATGACCCTGGAGCAGATAAACTTCTAAAACAGGCTCCCAATGGCATATTCTCTATAACCCCCAAAGGACAATGTTGGTGATCTGGATGATGCCATTACTGAGCCAGACCTAAGAAATCATCTCCATCCATTAGGAGCAATCTGGACATTCACTATTATAAGAACTCATCTCTATGAGTTTGAAGAGGACTGAACACTCAATATTGTAAAAGACAGCACCGTGCTTGTCAGCAGAGCAAGCCTCAGAAGGGGCTGCTGAGCAATTATTTGATAGGATGATTTTCTTTTTTTTTTCCTTCTGAAAGCAAAATGAGAAAAGAAAAAGGAACTGGATGATTTTCAGTATCTACAGGCTCAACAATAAATGGAGAATCCCGCCAGAGCCCATGGGTTAGAGACCAGCCCAGGCAACTTGTTGAGACCTCATCTCTACAGGAAAAAATAAAAAATTAGCCAGACCTCTTAGCATGCACCTGAAGTTCTGGCTACTTGGAAGGTTGAGGTAGAAGGATTGCTGGAGTCCAGCAGGTGACACTGGGGTGATTGTGAGGGTGCCAATGCACTCCTGCCTGGATGATGAAGTGAGACTCCAACTCAAAAAAAAAAGAAAGGGATTATCCCCAGCAACCAGGTTTTAAAAAACGGGACATCGCTGGGCTTGGTGGCTCAGCCTGTATTCCCAGAAGTTTGGGAGGCCGAGACAAGTGAATTGCCTGAGCCCGCAGGTTCAAGACCAGACTGGACAACTTGGTGAGACCTCATCTCCACAAAAAAAAAAAGAAAAAAAAATTAGCCCGATGTGGTAGCATGCACCAGTAGTTCCAGCTACCTGGAAGGTTGAAGTGGAAGGATCACCTGAGCCCAGCATGTCAAGGCTGTGATGGCTGTGAGTGTGCCACTACATTCCAGTCTAGGTGACAGAATGAGACTCTAACTCAAAAAAAAAAAAAAAAAAGGGGACAGACTACATACTGGGATCCATCTAAGGCCTATGCATACATAGCCAGGAACTCTTTTCCCTTATGCAGCTCTGGTCCCCACCTTGGAGCATCCTTCCACAAAGTGAAACCACATTTCCTATTTCATACCATGAATGGAACCCACCAAGGATGGCAGACCTAGGGACCTGGCTTCTTGGCCCTCACGTGTCCAATTTTCACCATTACTATAATCTGGAACAAGTATTGTACCCTGAAATCATGGTATCAGTGCCATCTGCTTGGCCTCAGACTTCTGCCTCATTGGTGGTCAGGTAATGGCCACTCAGTGCATGGCACTCAGTACAGCCATCATTGGCTCCTTGAGTGAATAAGTTTGATGGCTGGTCTGTGGGTTTCTGCCCACTCTAGTTAAGGTGGCTGGTTGCTTTTCAAGCCTGGTGACATCACTGGTTTGACCCAACTGGGCATGAGTGGGCCCCAGGTACCCACACACTATGCCAAGCATTCTCAACCTGTCTTGGACAAACTCTAGTTTTGGTCAGGGCCACATGTTCACTGTATGATTATCCTAGGTATCCCTGGGGCCCATCCTCTCCCAGAGGTCAGGTTAAGACCAGGTTGGACCCCTCTGTGTGTAAGACTTGCACCCTTTAATGGAGGCACTGTCACACAGATTGGCTAGCATGAGGACAAAGGCATGCTGCTGACTGGATGAACCTTTGAGGATGCCTTAGTCACCCTCTGGTTCAGAGGCCTTCAATTTTCCAGCTTCCTTGCTGACATTGATTTCACAGAGCTGAAGAGTTATGAAACTTTGGGGCACTTTGCCAGGTGCTGCGCTGATTTTTCTGGGCCATGTCGGTCACTTTCCCAAAAGAAAGTTAATATTCATGTATCACCATAAGGGAAAGGGATTTCTCTCTCTCCTTTATTTTTTTTTTTTGAGTTGGAGTCTCACTCTGTCACCCAGACTGGAGTGCAGTGGCTGCTCCTAGCCACCGCAGCCTCAACCTGCTGGGCTCCAGTGATCCTTCCGCCTCAGCCTTCCAAGTAGCTGGAACAACAGGCATGCACTACCACACCCGGTTAATTTTTGATTCATTGTAGGGATCAGGTCTTTCAAAGTTGCCAGGACTGGTCTTGAACCCACTGGCTCAGACAATCCACTTGCCTTGGCCTCCCAAAATGTTGGGATAACTGGCTGAGCCACCAAGTCTGGCCTAGTTACATTTCAATGAGTATTTTCCATATGTTTGTTCTCAACTGGAGAATACCATTGAAGACATTTTGGTGTTATTGTTTCTTTCACTTTGTATTATTAACATACTTGCTTTTATTGATTTTACTGGGAGAATTTATTCTGATGATAAATTGGAACATTTTATAAAACAAGGGGTTGCTTTGACTTTTGTCTGTTTCATTCTGACTATCAAAGGGAACAGAAACAAGACAGTTTTTTGTTTTTGTTTTTGTTTTTTTTGAGTTGGAGTCTCACTCTGTCGCCCAGACAGGAGTGCAGTGGCCACTACTGGCCACTGCAGCCTCGAGCTGCTGGGCTCCAGCGATCCTTCTGCCTCAGCCTTCCAAGTACTGCTGGAAC
>NW_007016211.1:0-425 GCF_000164805.1 Carlito syrichta
ATAAACAGAGATCATTTGAGAAGGAGGCCCCAGCCTTGGACCAAGAGTTCCCAAAAGATGGTGGATCAGCATACAATTGGGCTGTGGCTTTGGGCAGCCAAGGTGGGGGACTGCTGGACCCTAGGAGTTGGAGACCAACCTGGGCCATGTAGTGAAACCTCGTTGCTTCACAGAATGTGGACACTGGAGTCACGCATGGTGGCTCCTACAGTCCCAGCTACATGGGATGCGGTGGCCGCCATCACAGGGCATTCCTTAGTGTCACCCCTGCCAACAGAATGTGCAAGTTCAGGCTGGGCACCATGGCTCACAGCAGTCATCCCCATGCCCTGGAGGTCTGAGGTGGGAGGCTCCCTGTGCCCTGGATTCAGAGATCAGCCCGGGCGATGTGACCAGACCTCGTCTCAGTAAGAGGTTGCCCAAAT
>NW_007016212.1:0-425 GCF_000164805.1 Carlito syrichta
CACTCCAGTCTGGGCAACAGAGTGAGACTCCAACTCAAATAATAATAATAATAATAATAAAGGCCATAAGTAACAAACCCACAGATAGCATTATACTTAACAGGAAAGAGCTGACAGATTTCTCTCCAAAAAACAAAACAAGGATGCCCATTTTACCCTTTATTCAACAAAGTACAAAAAATCCTAGCAAGATCAAGAGGGTAAGAGAAAGAAAAAAAAGTGCATCTCAACTGGAAAACAGGAAGTCAAATTGCCCCTGTATGTAGATGAAATAATCACATATAAAGAAAATTCTGCCAGGCGTGGTGGCTCAAGTCTGTAATCCCAGCACTTTGGTTCGAGACCAGTCTGGGCAACTTGGTAAGACCTCATCTCTATAATATATATATAAAAAAATTAGCCGGACATGGTAGCATGCACCTGTA
>NW_007016213.1:0-513 GCF_000164805.1 Carlito syrichta
GACTCAAGTTAGCTAAGTACATAGTCCACTGGCATGCCTGCTGACTTAACTACCTAGCTACCTAGGTAACCAACACGCAAGTGAGTTGACTTAACTAGTTTACTTAACTAGCTAACCAACTGGCTATCCAGCTGGCATAACTATCTAGCTACCCAGCAAGACAGCTGTCTAAACATCTGCCTTAACCAGCTGAATTAACAAGCTAGCCAGCTGACATAACTAGCTGACTTAACTAGCTAGTTATAAGCTAGCCAGCTGACTTAACTAGCTGGTTTAACTAGCTAGCTACCTAGCTAACTATGGAGCTAGTCAGCTGACTTATCTAGCTGACTTTACTGGCTTGCTAGTGGACATAACTTGCTGATGTAACAAGCTACCTACGTAGCTAGTCAGCTGACTAAAATAGCTGAAATAACTAGATAGGTGGCTGGCTAGCCATCTGACTTAACTAGCTTTTAAACAAGCTAGCCAGCTTGCTAGCGAACTGATTTAATGAGCTGACTAAACTAGCTT
>NW_007016214.1:0-423 GCF_000164805.1 Carlito syrichta
TTATGTTTGTTGAATGCAGTCTCTTCACCTACTATTAATGTCTCTATCATTTATTTATTCTCTAACCAGTGTTGATCCCATATCTACAATATGAAAGATAAGTTTCCTGGATTGGAGATTAACAATTGGAAAATAAGAAAAAGAAACAAAAAGGTGAACAAGAAATAGGAGGAGAAAAAAAATTTTTTTTTAATGTGAAGGAAGTTAAAATGGTGAAGAGAAACAAATAGCCAATGTCTCCATTTTGATTTTTAATTTAATATATTTAATACACTACATATATTTAATTAAATAGTTATATTGCAATAAATGCTACAAAGGACAAAACAATGTATAAAATAATTGTGTGCGTATGTCTGTGTATGTGTGTGTATTTGGGGTTTGTTTCATAAGTGTCCAGAGAAGACTTTTATGTGAATAAAA
>NW_007016215.1:0-834 GCF_000164805.1 Carlito syrichta
TGGTCCTTGAATGTTCTGCAATGGCAGTTAGGAAGAAGAGGACGGAGGATAGGAAAACTGCTGACAGGACCTAGAAGGGAACTGTCTTATTTTCTCTACTACCCTTCCTAGGACAGTCCAGTCTCTATACATAGGAATACAGATAAGCAGAGCACAGGTGATTAGGAACTGCACATACTGTAGGATATTAATAACAGTTGGACTGATGATAGGGCATACATGTTGTTTCTTCTTTTACCTTTTTCCCCCTTCCAAACTAATCATTCGTTAAGGCCTGTGAATTGTACTTCCTAAAGTCACCACTTCCTCTATTAATGTACTGAAATTTTAAAGACGGATCAGCTGTATTAATTTGGATTCTCCAGAAAAGCAGAACATGAGTGGAGGACTTAAGTGAAGGTATCGTTGCCCGAAACAGCAGCAAAGGAGGAGGAGAAGTGAGAGTAGGAAGGATGAGGAGCCAATTGAGATGTCTTGGTGGGTACTGGAACACAACCCCCCAGGGCCTTGGAACTATCCAGTGGAAGATGGGGGGTTGACGCATTTACTCACCAGCTCCTTCCAGAACTATCCAGTGCAGAACTATCCAGAACTATCCAGTGCAGGATGGGCGGTTGACGCATTTACTCACCAGAACTATCCAGAACTATCCAGTGCAGGATGGGCTTCCAGAACTATCCAGTGCAGGATGGGGGGTTGACGCATTTACTCACCAGCTCCTGTCTCCTACCAGTCGAAGGTTTTCTCCAGAGATGTTAAACCCAAGGCTCACATGAGTTATGAAGCCAAGCAGGCTCCTGAGGCACTGGGGAAGTCCCTGAGACAGAAAGAGGA
>NW_007016216.1:0-435 GCF_000164805.1 Carlito syrichta
TACTTCTTTTTCTCAATCTCCTATTCTCATGTGAATCCTCTAGTTTTGTTCAATTCTGAAGCTGGACTGTAGGTTGGGGGCTATACTTTTTGTAGTTTTGAGATTTAATTGAGTGGGGAGCTGTGATTCAAAATCTATCTGCAGATGCCAGTATCCACCAACAGCTGTATGGATACCCTGGAACCCACTTCCCACTACCTTGCAGTCTGACCAGACAGTGGGATATAGATTTGCTCCCTGAAAGCAAAATGAGGTAAGAAAAAAGAAAAGAATGGAACAGAGAGTGGGGAAGAAGGAAGTGGCGAAAGAGAAGATTAAGAGGGAAAACAGACAAACATACTGTCTAACAAGTGAGAGGAGATACAAAGAAAGAGTAAAAAAAACCTCCAAAAAATTAAAACATACCATCATACAAACACAGAAGTTAACCCACCT
>NW_007016217.1:0-932 GCF_000164805.1 Carlito syrichta
TAGACAATGATATCACTGGGTGCTGTGTGAACCTCAGCCACCTCAGTGTCCTGGACTCCCACTCCATTGTCCTCACTAGAGTCCACAAGTCTCTGCCTGGACCTCCCCTCCCTGAATCATGGCCCAGACACGAGCAAAGCAGTGAGCTGGGGCAGCTCCGTGCTCTTTTCATTATCTCCCCTCCTGGAGATCGCTGTCCTTCATTGCCTGGTGTCCAATGTCTCGCAACTGTTGTGGCATCTATTTTATCTGTTTTTGTTGTTTTTGTTGTTTTAGGAAGGAGGTTAGGTTGGTCTCTCCTACTTCATGTTGGCCAGAAGCCAATCATTTCCTTTAAATCTATCTTATTTTGATCCAGAATCCAGCCAAAGATCATGCACTGCATGTCATATCTTTGTTTCCTTTAATCTAAAACATTTCTACCCTCTCTTTGGTTTTTCCTGATACTGGCACTTTTAAAGAGTCTAAAACAGTTGCCTTGTAAATTGTCCCCATAATACGGATTTGTCTGTTTTCTCTATGATTAGATTCAGGTTAAACGTTTTTGGGAAGATTACTACATAGGTGATATATACTTCTAATCTCATGACTTCAGGTGGCCCATAATGCTAAGTTTGATCACTTATTAAGGTGGCATCTTATATGTACCCCACATCTTTAAAATAAAATTTAAAAATGTTTTAAAGGGGGGGAAAAGATTGCCTCTTCCAGATATCTCCATTGTAGAGTTATTTTCCCCTTCATAATTAATAATCTGTGGTTGATGCTTTGAAATCAGTGAAGATCATGCTCTCAAGTGTCTTTTCACCCAACTGTGCATCAGTGGTAATCCTCTGAATCGATTATTACACTGGTGGCTACAAAATGACACTTTCTGTCATTTTCTTCACTTACCAGCTGGCAGTTGTTCTATGAAAGAAGAGCCCCTCCCC
>NW_007016218.1:0-417 GCF_000164805.1 Carlito syrichta
GTACATCAATGAAAAATAGGAATCATTTGGGATTAGATTTATTCTCCATTAACTTGTTCTTCTGAACAATTTTTTAAAATAAAATGACTTTTTGAACAATCTGATGAAAGTTATGGACCGTCTCCTGGCACTGAAGATTTTAAAATTTGGTATACAATTTTAGGGAGAACCGTAAACATGTTCCTTAGTGATTAAGAACCTCTTTTTACAATTTGTGGTTAAAGTCCTCATGAGCTGATATATTTAAACACATTCAAGAAATACCAATCACTTAGATTTAGCCAGATAATCTGCTAAGTACTACACATTTGAGGCAAGCAAAGGTATTTGGCATCCCATCTCCTCATATGAAATATAGTACAGAAGATGGCGACCTGGCAACCCGGTGTCTGAAGCCCTCTGCAAGGGAGATCTGCA
>NW_007016219.1:0-522 GCF_000164805.1 Carlito syrichta
CAAACTCTTCCAGCATCAAGCGACTATTACCTAATTCCAAAGCTATTTCCACATTTTTACGTATTTGTTAGAGTAGAACTCCACAGTACCAAAACTCTGCATTATTCTGCTCAGGCTATCATAACACAGTATCACAGACTGGGTGGCTTAAACAACAGAAATGTACTTTCTCCTAATTGTGGAGGCTAGAAGCCTAAGTTTATTGTCAGGGTTTCTTTCTGGTACAGTCTCTCTTCCTGGCCTGCAGGTGGCTGCCTTCTTGCTGAATCCTCACATGGTCTCTCTTCTGTGTGTGGGTACTTCTGATTTTTCTCCTTCTTCTTACAATGACACTAGTCCTACAAGGTTTGAATCCCACCCTTATGATTTAATTTAACCTCACTTTTCTCCTTGAAGGCTTTAACTCCAAAAAGTCAGACTGGGAAGTAGGACTTTAACATATGGATTTGGGGGATTATCTGAAGGTACTGTAGATATATATAGTACTCTAGGTTTTGTTATGAGAATAATTTAATCCATAAT
>NW_007016220.1:0-658 GCF_000164805.1 Carlito syrichta
TGTCACTACACAATGCCACCATGTAACCTAAAATGATATGTGCTTCCTATAGCTATTGGGAGAAAGAAATAAAAGAAACAAGACCTTCAGACTCTGTTGTGTTCTGTATCATGACTATCAATATCATCATGTGGTTATGATTGCACCCTAGAGTTTTGTAAGATGTTGCCCTTGAGGGAAGTGTCAAAAGGGGAAATAGGACCTCTGTATTATTCTTACAACTGTAGGCAAATCCACAATTATCTCACAATAATAAATTAACTTAAAAATACATGCAGAGTTTAATCACCTCATTCCATAATTCTCTATTTTGCACATTGCTATGCTATTTGAATGATCGTGGTCTCTGTTCCTTCATATTTCTGAGTAGTATTTTAAAATTGGATGTACAGCAATTGTTTTAAGTTTTTAAAAAAGTCTCTCTAAAGTCTATATGCTGTGTGATTCTGTTGATACAACATTCTCGAGTTGACACAGTATGAAAATGGAGAGTAGGTTAGTGGTTGCCACGGTATAATGAGGGGTCGGAGACAGGTTGAATATGGGCATGATGTTAAAAGAGCAGTATCACTTTCTCTAATTTATTTGCATATAACCACCAGCTTTGATTGTGGAATAGTTATGAATGGTTTTGAGCAAAATCATTATCATGAAAAAG
>NW_007016221.1:0-585 GCF_000164805.1 Carlito syrichta
TGGTGAAAATCAGATCCTACCTTGGAGTACTGCTTGGCTTTGTTGGTTATCCACTGTTTTCTGTCTTTTTCTGTTACCCTTTTCCCAGTGGACTCTGTTCCTCTCCATCTTGCCTGTGAGATTGCTCTTCTCTAATAAGCCTAGCTGCAGGATCAGTGTGTTCTTTTGGCATTTCAAAATGTTAAAATAGTGAAATTGTTAAATGTTACCAAGATGAAGCTGCTGGGAATGAAATTCTCCAAAAGAACACTATATTTGTGGCATAGTACTGTTTATTCCAAAAGAAAATTCCTTGAATTGATTTACCTATTTTCTCAAGAAGGGAGCACCCCATTGATTGTGTTAAGTGTTTAGTATGCAGTGTCAGCTTATTAATTACTAAGGCAAAGCCGGAGAAACTCTTTCAAAACAATCGTATGGCGTTCTTCTTTGCTTTGACTCAGAATGTACATTAACACCAGGACATTTAGACAGCCTCCTTGGTTGTCGTGCATATTAGTGTTTGGAATTAGAATTGGTATACTTTGCTGTGTAAGAATAAACTATTATGAAATGAAACTTATAATAGCAGTTTATAGTTCACCA
>NW_007016222.1:0-3830 GCF_000164805.1 Carlito syrichta
TCCGTGCCACCAGCCTCTCCAGGCCGGCGCAAGCCAGGAGCTCCCGAGCTCCAGGCGGGCCCTCCCTGATTCCAGGCCGCGTCACCGCCGCCTTCTGGGAGGTCTTCCTGGGGGTTTCGGCCTGAAAGGCAGCTGCTCAAGGGGTGGGGTGGGATGGGAATGGGAATGGGAGGGAGGAGACGAGACGAAGGCATTTCATAGGTTACATTATTTTTTCCCTTAAAAGTTATTGTTCAGTTGAGATACTTTTAAAGAAGAAGAAGAAGGAAAATAAAACCCTCACATTTAGGGCGTCAGCTCTAAAAATGTATTCACGGAGGAGCAGCGTGGGGGCTGGGTGCGGAATTAGGGCGGCGTTGGCGGAGCAGGGGCGTATGCTTCCACCTCCCGCACCCCCCACCGCGTTTCCATTCACCCACGCGACCCCTTGTGCATGCGCCCTTGCATCAGGGCTCACACTGACCTCCTCGCCCACCCCCGCGACCTGGTTGGTCCTGGGCTCCTGGGCGCTCTCCTGGCACGCAGGGAAAGTTCAGCAGTCCGGGAACCCTCGCCTGGATCCTTGGCTCCCGCCTCGGTGTCCTGCACTTGGTCCCCACCTCACTTTATGTTCAAGGTGTCAGCTGCCCTGGAGGTGCGGGCCAAGTGGGTTCCGCGCTCCCGGCAGCGCCCTCAATCCGGGATCATCAAGGGAGAGAGTGAGGGGACTGTCGGCAGGAAACTGTGCTCAGCGCCTCGACCCTCCATCCTCCACCTGGGAATCGACCAGCCCCCTCTTCTGGTCCCTCACAGCTCAGCCACCTCGCCCCCTTCTCTGCTTCCCAGCTCCGCGCGGGTGAGGGCGTGGGCGGGGCAGGGTTGGTGGTGGGGTTTGGCTGGAGCTTGGGGAAGCGGAGGAGGGGTGGGGAAATGGGGATCCGGGGCAGGGGGCGCACTCCACGACGTTCCTGGCCCAGCCGCTGCTGGAGTGATGGCGCCGCTCCTCCTTGGAGCGCTTCCCGCGGACCCAGGCAGCCAGGCAGCGGGTGGCGAAAGATGACGTTGCAAGTGCGCGAAGGGGGAGACGGAGGAACCAGGTGATCTGCGGCACCAGCGGTGGACGGGCGCGGAGCTGCACTGGGCCCAAAGCTCCCCTCGCCCTCCACATCAGCTCGCTCCCCACCTACCCCGAACCGCCGGTTGCACTTGAAGTTAGATGGGCGGTGGCAGGGGCAGCTGGAACTGCGGGAGTGTGCGCACGCGGCGCCACGTGCGGACCCCTTCGCCGTTCCCGCCTCCTTCCAGGACCCCACGGGGCTGCATTTGCTCGCTCTTCTCCCGCCCCCCAAGTTTCGCACCCAGGTGTGTGTGTGCGCGCGCGCACGGGAGTTCTGAGCCCCGCCGCGGACCCTCTTCCCGCTCCATCTTCCTTCGGCGCCCCTGCCAGCGTGGGCTCCTTCCTGTCCTCCTCCCCCAGGTTCACTATGGAGACGCGAGGGAGAGATTTGTGTTTAATTCCTGCCGCTTTTCAGAGGGAAGAGAAAATAAAGGGACCGAAGGCAACCAGAAAGCAGTTTACTTCAAGCCTTTATTATTGTAGCTTAAGAGAAGTTTATATACAGGAAATATTTCCAGCAAAACACTTACCAAGTGGCCTTCGAATCGGGGGCCCTCCACCCCCTGCCCCATGATCAGCAGCTCTGCCCAGGGCTCCCCTCATTTGGGGGTCCTGGGCACTGTCCCCACCTCTTTCCCCGGAAAGCGCCACATTCCCCAGGAGTCCCAGACTCTACTCCCTCCTCAGGGCACTGAGGCCCTAGACAGTGCCTCCCAAGCCACCCTCCTCTGGTCCCAAAGCTGACCCCCAACCACCCTCTCCCACCCCATTCCAGGGCAATCTCCCCCACTTGGTTTGGGTGCCACTTCGAATTCCCCTGCAATTCAGAACCGGCCCATGGTCAAGACCAGTTAAAGACAGTTCGTCATCAACAGCGGGGCTCATGCGCACCCAGCACCTGGGTGGGGAGACTACCCTGCCCACCCCTTCCCCATCCCCAACTCAGGGACAAGAAACATACACAGAATCAGCAGGCACCCCTCCCTGCGCACGACAGGTGGGTGCCAGGCAACTAGCTAGCTCCAGCAGAGCTGAGCACCTACTGAAACCCAGCTGTGCCCAGAGAGTGCAGGCGGGTCCAAGGTCTCTGCGCTGCGGGAGGCACGGGGCCAATGCACACACTATCTCCTGAAGGCACGCCAGGGGAGCCCCAGGCTCTCCAGCTGTAGTGATGAGTCCTGGGGGCATGCAGGAAAGGGTGGCCCCACTCACACCCAGAAGGGGATTTTGAGTGGGAGACAGTCACAAAAGACGAGTCTCCGGGAGGCAGAAGGGAGTGTTCAGGTGACCAAGGGTGCAGGCTCAGGGTGAAACCCGTGCTTCAGGCCATCTGTGTCACTGAGGCTTCACCAAGTGTGACTTAGTCTAAGAGGCGTTTGTTTGCACACTGACTTCGAAGGCTCGAAGGCACATCCTGCCAAGTTCAACCAATGGTTCAGTGGTTGTCTACACCCTGCGGGTCGTTGCCCTGTGCAGCAGCTGCTCATCACAGCACTCCAACCAAGTGCAGCTCAGACACCTGGTAGCCGTCGGGGTTATGGCCGCCCTGGTACATGATGGTGCCGCTCTGGATAATGTAGAGGCACTCAAAGTAGGCTCCGTAGGCCGAGCTGCTGGAGGTGGCCATGGTGTCGAGCACCAGGGCGCAGCCAGGCGTCCCTTGCTGCGGCACCTGCGCTGCACTGACCTGGTCCTCCAGGAACTGGTGCTGTGGGATGATGTAGGGGGAGTCCATGGTGACCCAGCTGTGGGAGGGGTCCGCCTTCTCGATGTAGATGATGAGGAAGTCGATGTCCCACTGGTACTTGGTGACCAGGCGCTGGAAGGCCCTCATGCGCACGATGAACGGTGGTCAGGTGCAGCTGCGGAAGTTGAGCACCAGCGGGCAGCTCCCCCGCGCATAGTCCAGGATGCGTTGGCTCTGGAAGTCATAGGGCAGGACTATCTCGGAATTGGGCGCCGGGCCGCCCTCTACGCCTGCTTGAAGAAATCCATCTTCTGGCCATGCCACACGCCTTGAGCGACGCCAGGGTGCACAGGAGGTTGTCCTCGGGCATGGAGATGGGTGGGTCATTGGGGGGCACTCCTCGCCCTCGCTATTGAGCTCCACCTCGACCTCGGGCTGGCCCCAGCGTTGGCGGCCCAGAAAATGCTTTCAGATGCACAGGAAGTCGAGGAGCCAGAGCATTAAGGCAGTGCCCAGGAAGGGCGGGAAGAGCACGAGGACCGAGGCAGTATGGGCGCACAGCTGCAAGGAATGAAGCAGCAGGGAGCGGAGCATGGTGGCGGCCGGCCCCGAGGCTCCCCGGACCCCCTTGCCCTCCCCGACCACCAACCGCAATGTGACCTGTTGTGGCATCTGGGCTTCAGCCGAGCAGCTCGATTTATAGCCTAGGCTTCAATTGGCGGGAGACTCCATCTCCGGCCGGGTCCTGACCCCTTGCAACTTGAGCTAGGAGGGATCTCCCAGAGGCGCCGCCAGGCCAGTGCCCTAGAAATCACTGGCCTAGGGCGGCACGGGGCGGAGCGGCAGGGCCTAGGGCCAGCGGGGGCGGGCCTGGGCCCCGTGGCCAGCTCTCCGAGGCGGGGGGACCCCGGCCACCGCCGCCAGCGCTGCAGGAGATCGCGATCCAGATCCAGGACCCGCCCGGGAGGTCCTCCAGCCAGCGCAAGCGCCAGCGCGCGGCCTCAGTCCCCGCCGCCCAGCTCAGCCCGCGCCCCTCTCGCGGCACAC
>NW_007016223.1:0-1014 GCF_000164805.1 Carlito syrichta
TGAGGTTTTCATTGTTTAGCTGGATCGCTAAGAACCTTCTGGGAGCCACTGAGGGACTTGCCACAGAAAAAGGCAGAGGCCACATGGCCAAGGCTTTATGCCCCAGATCCTGCTTCAACTGGGGTAGGTCAACATGTACCTATCCTATCAGTTGGTTTCTGTTCAATCTTTGAAATATTTTTGCTTAAAAATATATACATTTGTTTGAATACTCAGCACCATACTAATTAAAAAAATAAAACAGCAGGAGACATAAGGAATGGGTGGGTCTGAAGAAGAGCAAACAAGCTAAGACATGAGTGTTTTGGGGATTACCAGAGGTACAGTCTGCTCCAGGTGGCATTTCTGTCTAACAGCAGCCCTGCTCATGGGAAGTGGTCAATCCTCAGAGAATAATATAGGTGCAGTGGATATTGTTCCCACGCTTAGAGAATGTTGAGAAAATGGGACAGCTATATGGAAAAATACATAGACACACATAACTCGCTCACATTAACCCATATGGTCAGTATGCTCACATTAACAATAATGGCTCTAAAGCTTAAGCTCCATTTGCTTCACCACAGATTTGCCTGGTACCCCTGATGTGGTGATTGTATGCCAAGGGATGTATGTGTGTCTATGTGGACACATATGAAGCATTATGGGAGATCTCAGCACGCTCTAGTGCTGGCATGATGCTGCTGCAACCAATGTAAATCACCATCCATCTTGCTCATTCTGCCACTGTACTCCCTTGCTGAGCCTTTATCCTGGTCCCAGGCCCAAAATTTTCATAAATCCTTTATCTTTTCTTAGGAAAAAAAAAAGAAAACACCTTGAAAAAAACAAAGCCTCAAAGAAGTGTGTGCTACCTCTCCAAAGGGATGTAGCATTTTAATAAGAAACAGCTACCAAAGGAAAAGGGCCAAAAGGGAAAAAATGAATGTCTAATGGTCTAAGCCAAACTTGGGTGAAGGAGATCTCCCATAATGCTTCATATGTGTCCACATAGACACACATACATCCCTTGGC
>NW_007016224.1:0-761 GCF_000164805.1 Carlito syrichta
AGCTAGCTAACTAGTTAGCTTACCCGTTATCTAACGTGCTAGCTAGCTGACTTAATCTTCTGAATTAACTCTAGCTAACGAACTTCCTAGGTTGCTAAAGCAGCTGACTTAACTCTTTAGCTAACTAGCTTGCTAGCTGACTCATACAGCTGACTTAACTCATTAGCTATCTAGCTAGCTAGACTACTTAACCAGCTGACTAAACATGTTTGCTAAATAGCAAGCTAGATGAATCAACAAGCTGACCTATCCAGTTAGTTAAGTTGTTACCTACCTGACTCAACCTTCTATCATAAACTGTTAGCTAGCTAGCTAGCTGTTTTAACCAGCTGACATAATAAGAAAGCTGACTTAACTAGCTGAATTAGGTAGGTTACTTAACTACTTAGGTAGCTGAATTAACTGGCCAACTTAACTATTTAGCTAGTTGACTTAAATACCTGAATTAGTTAGCTAACTATTTGACTAGCTGAATGACTATTTGACAACTAATTATCTAACTAGTTAGGTAGCAGGCTTAAGTAGCTGACGTAAATAGTTAGCTAACTAGTGAGCTAGCTGACTTAACTAGTTGACTTAGCTAGCTAGCTGGTTAGCTAGCTGACTTAGTTAGCTAACCTAACTAGTTGGCTTATGAGATAGTAATTGACTTAATGAGTTGGTTAACAAGTTAGCTACCTGTTATAACTAGTTGAGAAAGGAGCTAACTAGCTGACTTAACTAGTTGTTTAACAACTTAGCTAGGTGACTTAACTTGGTTG
>NW_007016225.1:0-510 GCF_000164805.1 Carlito syrichta
CCAGCTGGGGTAGGAGACCCACTCAGGGAGACCCCACCAAGCCATGTCCCGTCCCAGGCCCAGACTGTCTACCTGTGCCAGGCTTTGGTTCTGGCAAGGGGAACTGGGAGGGTTGGTTGGGTGGGCTCTCCCTGATCTCGGGACACGGTGTCCCCTCGGGAGATGGGCAGCCACCGGGGCAGAGATGGGGTCCAGGGGCCACCCGTGTGCATCTGTTGTGCCCTCCTCCCCCAGCTTCTCAGCCTCCAAGGTGGCAGCCAGGGTTTCGCACCTGCTTGGTGGCTCCAGCTCCGACCTGCTCTCCTGGGACTGTGACAGCTTCCTCTCTCAACTGTGACATGGGGGTCCCAGGCCCCCTGTAGGCAGGAGCCCACCCCCAGGCACCTGGGCCTCCTCACTCAACTGGCCTGTGAGACTCAGCCTGACTGCTGTGCTATTTGCGTTTTTTGCGCTTTTCTTCCCCATTTGTGTGTCTTTTCCATAATGACGGCTGTGTGACGTTTTCTTAGG
>NW_007016226.1:0-493 GCF_000164805.1 Carlito syrichta
TGAGCACCATTATTGTGAAGAGACTTTCACTGGGACAACCTCACATAAGAAAGCTAGTCACTGGGGCATTTACTATTCAGGTGACCAGTCACTGGTTCTCCAGTCACAGAGAATGTCTAGTCACTGGGACACCAATATTGGGGGAAGGCTTGTCACTTCAGCACCCATTATGGAGGAGATCCTTTCATGGGGCAAAGATCACTGAAGAGGGACTGTCACTCTGGTACTCATTGCAGTACAGAACAGTCTGAGGAACTCATCAGAGTTAAGAGCAAGCCACTTAGACACCTATTATCGTTGAGAATCAGACACTGGTGCAACACACAAAGAGGAGAGCAAGTCACTGGGATATCCATCTCCAAGAAAGGCTAATCACTGCAGTAACCTTCACACAGGAGATCCTGTCAGTGAGGTGACTATCACCTAGGAGGGTCAGTCACATAGGCACTCATCACACAGGAAGGTCCATCACTTAGGCATCCATTAGAAAGAG
>NW_007016227.1:0-432 GCF_000164805.1 Carlito syrichta
TAATTTTACCATGGGCAGAGGATAAACTATTTTGATATCAGTGAATCAAAATGGAGTACACGCTCATGGCATTCCAATGACTCTCTAGATATTGCCATTGATACATTTTAAACTGCTGGGTATGGCCAATATAAAGTCAATCACAATCTAACCTTAACTTGCCATTTAAGTTTGATGAGGTCCCACTCGTCTACCTTATCTCTGATGGCATGGGCATCTGGAGTTTTGATCAGGATTAGGTTGCCAGTTCCAATTTCCATAAGGGTGTCTCCTGCGTTTCTAAGATTCTTCTAGTTCAAGGTTTTACATTTAGGTCTTTGATCCATTTAGAGTTGTTTTTGTGTATGGTGACAGGTAAGGGTCCTGTTTCATTCTTTTGCACGTAGTCAGCCAGTTTTCCAAGCACCATTTACTAAACAGGTTTTCCTCTCC
>NW_007016228.1:0-406 GCF_000164805.1 Carlito syrichta
ACTGTTATTATCCCATTTCACGAAGGAGGAGACTGAGACTGAGATGAGGAGCCACTTGCCTAAGGCCGCACAGCGTGTGACAGCTGTCTAGGTCCGGTGGCCCACCCCTTCCCCTCTCCTTCTAGCTCAGGCTCAGAGCTTTCCTGGCATGTTTGAGAAAGCTGTTTTATTCCCCTACCTGCTCCCTATCTGATGACTTTCTAGAATGACACCTTGGAGATGTTGTTTTATAAGTGAAATAAACCCATCAGGCTCTACAAAGAAAAGAATGTGATTTCCCAACAAGCTTGTCTCAGGACAGAGGTGCCATTTTGCAGTTGAGCAAGATTTTCCATTTGAAGATGGGATAGAGCGAGGAGAGGAGCTTGGGCGGAGCCTATGGAGAAGGCTTTGGAGTCCATGACAC
>NW_007016229.1:0-404 GCF_000164805.1 Carlito syrichta
GCAGAGGAATGGTAAGGAATGGAATTGAATCAAATGGAATAGAGAGAAGTGGAATAAAATAGATTGGAAAGGATTGGAGAGGAATGGAATGATTGGAACATAATGGTGAAGAATGGAATGATGTGTTATGGCATGGAATGTTATGGAGAGGAATGGAAGATAGAGGAAGGGAAGAGAAAAGAAAGTTAACGAAAGGAATGGAATTGAATGTATTGGAATGGAATGGACAGAAACGGAATGGGGAGGAACGGAATAGAGTAAAATGGAATGGAAAGGAATGGAGAGGAATGGCATGGTATGGAATGGCTGGGAATGGAATGGAATGGAGAGGAATAGATTGGAGAGTAATGGAATGAAGAGGAATAGAATAGAGAGTAATAGAATGGAGAGTAATGGAGTATAAA
>NW_007016230.1:0-511 GCF_000164805.1 Carlito syrichta
TACAGTGATAGGTGCTCCAAATGTGAGTTTTTTTGATTCGCACACCAGTAAGTGGGTGGCTGATAGAGCCCACAGGCACGGGGTCCATCCCTGGACTGTGTGGTCGAGTTGTTTTGAAAGATAGGCTATGGGGGCAAATGTTTGTCCACTAAATTGACCTAGGACTCCTAAGGCTGTACCCTTATTTTTGTGGATGTATAGGGTGAAGGGCCGGAGGATATCGGGTAGTCGTAGGGCAGGGGCCTGGAGGAGAGCCTGTTGGAGGGCAGTAAAAGGCTGTTTAACGGCTGAGGGGGAGAGTAAGGGTTCCTTTGGGTCGCCTTTAGCGAGGTTGTAGAGTGGCTTGGCAAGAAGGGCGAAATTAGGGATCCAGGCTCGGAAGTAGCCCGCTAATCCCCAAAATGACTGGATTTCCTCTTTTGCCTTTGGTGTTTGGTAGGATTGAATAACAGCTTTATGGTTGGTTGTTATGGCCTTTTGTTGGTGTGAGATGGCGACCCCAAGGTAGGTG
>NW_007016231.1:0-404 GCF_000164805.1 Carlito syrichta
ACAGTTAAGTCAGCTGGGTTGACAGCTGGCTAGCTAGGTAGCTTGCTAATTAAGTCAGCTAGCTAGATGGCTGGTTAGCTAGTTAAGTAACCTAGTTAAGTCAGCTGACTAGCCATCGGGCTAACTATATAGCAAGCTAGTTAATTCAGCTGACTAGCAAGAAGGCCAGCTATTTAAGTCAGTTAGTTAAGTCAACTGGTTAACCAGCTGGCTAGCTAGGTAGCAAGCTAGTTAAGTGAGTTGACTAGCCACCTGACTGTATTTAAGTCAGCTAGTTAAGTCAGCTGGCATGCCACCTATCTAGCTAGGTAGAGAGCTAGTTAAGCAAAATGGCTAGCCAGCTTGCTAACTAGTTAATTCAGCTAGTGGAGTCAGCTGGCTAGCCTGCTGGCTAGATGGTTAAG
>NW_007016232.1:0-403 GCF_000164805.1 Carlito syrichta
ATGTCAGCTAGAATATTCAGCTGGCTAGCCACCTGGCTAGATAGGTAGCTATCTAATTAAGTCAGCTGACTAGCCAGATCGCCACCTAGTTAAGTCAGGAAGGTAAGTGAGCTGGCTAGACGGATGGCTAGCTAGGTGGCTAGCTAGTTAAGCCAGTTGGCTAGCCTGATGGCTATCTAGTTAAGTCAGCTAATAAAGTCAGTTAGTTAGCCAGATGGCCAGCTAGGTAGCTGGCAAGTTAGGCCAGCTAATTAGCAGGCTGGTCAGGTAGGAGGTCAGGTAGTTAAATCAGCTGGCTAACTGGCTGACCAGCAGGGTGGCTGGCTAGTTAAGCTGATTGGCTATCCGACTGTCCAGCCAGCCGACTGGCTATTTAAGCTGGCTGCCTAGCCAGCTTGTCAGC
>NW_007016233.1:0-402 GCF_000164805.1 Carlito syrichta
CCTGCCCAAGGCATGGACGTCTGGCTCTCCCACCTGAGGCCCTGACATGACTGTAGCCCTGGACTGGGGCGTGGGCCATGCCTTGCCCCCGGTCTGCAACTTGAAGTCTGTCCGGGGGGCTTGTGAGAGGGAGCCTTCCAGGCTGTGGGCCCATGGGCAGGCAAGCCGCGGACCCTAGGCCCTCGGCGGCTCCTAGAGAGAGGACAGGGAAGGAAGGAAGGGCGAGAAGATGGAAGGAAGGGGCGGATGTGGGTGAGCCGTGGTAGAGGCCCTGCCCCCCAGGGAGAGCTGTCCCAGACCAAGGCAGGAGAGCGAGGTGCTGCCTCGTCTGCGGGGTTGAGGCACCCGCCCAGCAGCTCACTGACACTCCCAAGCCATCACGGTGCCGGTGGGAGGAAGCCC
>NW_007016234.1:0-400 GCF_000164805.1 Carlito syrichta
ACTTAAGATGATCAAAAGTATCCAAACAGCTTTTACATGCCATCTCTTTCAACGGCTTGCTTTGATGAAATGGCATTGCTATACACAGTTTGTATAAAAAAAGAATCTAATTCAGCATCAATGGATATGTCAAAACCAGTAGAAAGCCTTGACTCTAGGACAAGGAATCATGATTCCTTCCGTGAATTAGAAAACCACTGTGAACTTTGAGCAGAAGAGAATGTCTTAGCAGAAAAGTTTTTTGGGTTTTCTTCTTCTTCTTTTAGAGAGGTAACTGACTAAGTGGCAGGATAGATTGATATGCAAAGAGAGTTTTTAAAAATAAGGTAGATTAAACAGTTGGAGTCTATTGCAATAGGTTATGCTTGAAGCGATGAGGACCAGAACAAGGGTTTAGCAT
>NW_007016235.1:0-399 GCF_000164805.1 Carlito syrichta
CAGCTGGATAGCCTGCTGGCTAGCTAGGTAGATAGCTTGTTAAGTCAGTTGGCTAGTCAGTTGGCTAACTAGTTAAATCAGCTAGTTGAGTCACCTTTCTAGCCAGTTGACAAATGGATAAGTCAACAAGTTAAGTCTGCTGACTAGCTAGCTGGCTAGCTAGATAGCAAGCTAGTTAAGTCAGCTGGCTAGCCAGCTGGCTAGCTAGTAAAGTCAGCTAATTAACTCAGCTGGCTTCCCAGTTGGCAAGCTAGGTAGTTAGCTAGTTAAGTCAGCTGTCTAGCAAGCTGTATAGCTGGTTAACTTAGCTAGTTAATTCAGCTTGGCAATCAGCTGGCTAGCTAATTAAGTCAGCTAGTTAATTCACCTGGCCAGCCAGCTGACAAGTTGGTTAAGTCA
>NW_007016236.1:0-432 GCF_000164805.1 Carlito syrichta
GTCAGCTCACTATTCAGCTAGTTAGTTAATCAGCTAGCTAGTCATGTTGCTAGTCAGCTAGCTAGTTGAGTCAGCTAGCAAGTCAGCTAGATATTTAAGTCAGTTAACCAGCTAACTAGTCAGTTAGGTAGCTATTTAAGTCAACTAGCTAGAGAGCTAGATAGCTTGGTTGCTAGCTAGCTATGTTAGCTAGATTGCCAGGTAGCTAGTCAGCTAGCTAGTTGAGTCAGCTAGCAAATCAGCTATTTACTTAGGTAACTAGTAGGCTAGCCACTCAGCTAGCTGATCAGCTAACTAGTGGGCTCACTGGCTTTCCATCAGGTCAGCTAACTAGTCGGATTGCTCGCTTGCCAACCGGTCAGCAAAATAGCCGGTTCGCTCACCAGCCAACAGGTCAATTACTTATCGGCTCACTCAAAGGCCAACAGGTCA
>NW_007016237.1:0-1274 GCF_000164805.1 Carlito syrichta
TACCTAACTTTCTAACTACCCACCTGGTTAGGGAGCTGAATTAACTTGGTGACTTAACTACCTAGCCAGCTAGCTATCCAGCTGACTTAACTACCTAGCTACTCAGCTAGGCAAGTGGCTAGCCAGCTGACTTAACTACCTGACTTAACTAGATTGCCAGCTGACGTAACTAGCTGACTTAACTATCTAGTTACATAGCAAACCAGCTGACTTTAATAGCTGAAGTAACTAGCTAGCATCCTAGCTAACTATCTAGCTAGCTAGTCGACTTAACTAGCTGACTTAACTAGCTAGCTAGCTGATATAACAAGCTGACAACTAGGTGACTACCTAGCTAGCCAGTTGACCTTACTAGCTGAAATAACTAGCCAGACAGCTGTCTAGTCACCTGAATAAACTAGTTTTTTAACTAGCGTGTTTGCTAGACAACTGACTTAATGAGTTAACTTAACTACCAGCCAACTGGTTAACCAGCTGATTAATCAACTAGTTGATTAACGTGCTAGGCAGCTGGCCAACCAGTTGACTAAACTAGCCTGCTTAACTAGTTATCCAGCTGGCTAGCCAGCTCACTTAACTAGCTCTCTAGCCCTCTAGCCATCTGAAGAGCCAGCTTTCTTAACTAGTTAACTTAATAAGTTAGACCTATGGAAAGCCAACTGACTTAACTAGGTCACTACCTATCTAGCCTGCTGGCTAGCCAGCTGAGTTAACTAGCTCTTTTAACTAGCGGACCTACTTTCTAGCCTGTTGAATTAAGTAGCTTGCTACATAGCTAGCCAGCTGGCTGTCCAGCTGAATTAACGAGGTGACTTATACAGCTAGCAAAGTGTCTAGCCAGCTCACTTAAATAGCAAGCTACCTAGCTAGCCAGTGGGCTACTCAGCTGACTTATCTAGGTGGCTTAACTATCAAGTTAGATGGCTATGCAGTTAATATAACTAGCTAGCTACCTAGCTGGTAAGCTGTTTAGCGGACTGACTTAACAAACTTACTTAACTACCTAGCCAGCTGGTTAGCCAGCTGACTTATTACCTAGCTACGTAACTAGCCATCAGGCCAGAGAGCTGACAGAACTAGCTGACATAATGAAGTAGCCACCTGGCTAGCCAGCAGACTTAGCTACCTAGCTACATAGAAAGACAGCTGGATAACCAGTAGACTTAACTATCTGACATACTAGAACCCTTATTGCTAGCCAGCTAACTTAACTAGCTACCTAAATATGCAGAACACTGGCTTGCCAGCAGACTTGAACTACCTAACTACATAGC
>NW_007016237.1:2349-3322 GCF_000164805.1 Carlito syrichta
CCTAGTTAGCAGGTGGCTAGCCATCTGACTTAACTAACTGACTTAACTAGCTAGCTACCTAGCTATCCAGTTGACATAACTAGCTGACTTAACTAACTAGGTACCTAGCTAGCCAGTTGCCTGGCCAGCTGACTTATCTAGCTGACTTAAGCAGCTTGCCAGCTGGCTGGCCAGCTTACTTATTTATCTAGGCAGCTGGATGGCCAGCTGAATTAACTAACTCTCTTTACCAGCTAGCCAAGACTCTAGCATTCTGACTTAACTAGGTAGCTACCTAGCTAGCCAGCTGGGAGGCCAATTGAATTAACTAGCTGACTTAACTAACTATCCCACTTGCTAGCTAGCTGACTTAACTAGCTTGCTACCTAGGTAGCCAGCTTGCTAACCAGCTGACTTAACTTGTTGTCTTAACCAGCTAACCAGCTCGCTAGCCAGTTGACTCGACTAGATGACTTAACTAGTGAGCCAGTTGTCTACCCAGCTGACTTAACTAGCTTTCTAACTAACTAGATAGCTGGCTAGCCAGCTGAATTAACTAACTGACTAATTTAGCCAGCCAGCTGGTTAGCAAACTGAGTAAACTATCTCACTACCTAGCCAGTCATCTGGCTAGCCACCTGACTTAACTAACTGACTTATATAGCCAGCCTGATTGCTAGTCAGCTTAATTAACTAGCTTACTAAATAGCCAGCTGACTTAACTAGGTGACTTAACTAGCTAGCCAGTGGACTAGACAGCTGACAATTATCTGGTTAGCTAGCCAACTGTCAAGCCAGCTGACTTAACTAGATGACATAACTAGCCTGCCAGCTGGCTACCAGGCTGACATAACTGCATAGATACCTAGCTAGACAGCTGGATAGCCAGCTGACTTAACTAGCTAGCTACCTATGTAGCCCACTTGTCTGCCAACTGATTTGGCTACCTAGCTACCACTAACCAGCTGGCTAGTGAGCTGACTTAACTAGATTG
>NW_007016238.1:0-398 GCF_000164805.1 Carlito syrichta
AAAAAAAAAAAAAAAACTCTTTAAATACAGAATTCCAGAGCATTGATCAATTTGGAACTGGCAAGGGACAAATCAGAAAATGGATGTAGAAAATGGATTTAGAAAATGGATGTTCTAATTTTCCTTTTAGTCCAGATGGAGGCATTTAAAAGAATCATGTTTTAGGATGTCTAGAACAAACATGTGGAACTTGTAATATGAAGACCAGGAATTCTTGTATAATATGTAGAGAATGCTTTTGCTCTGATCCTTAACTTTTAATCTATATTCTGCAGTTTTGTAGTATGAATGACTAGGTTTTCAAGCCTTTCAGATTTTTGTGAACACACACACAATGGCATATACATACACAGCTGTAGAAAACAAAGGGCATTTTTCAATTTCTCGAAGAAATAATT
>NW_007016239.1:0-398 GCF_000164805.1 Carlito syrichta
TCAGACAAAATACCCTTTAAGCTATCAAAAATTTAGAAAGATACAGAAGGCCACTACATAATGATAAAAGGTTCAATCCATCAACAAGAAATATTCATTCTAAACATATATGCACTGAACATATGAGCACCAACTTTCATAAAGCAGCTCCTAGGTAAACTAAAAAAAAACATCAACTCCAATACCATCATAGCTGGAAATTTAATACCCCACTCACAATGCTAGACAGATCATCAAGACAAAAAATCAGCAATGAGAACTGAAACCTCAATGTGACTCTTGATCAAATGGACTTAATCGATACCTACAGAACCCGCCATCCAAAGACCACAGAATAAACATTCTACTCATCACCACATAGAACGTACTCTAAGATCGACCACATACTTGGCCATAAA
>NW_007016240.1:0-783 GCF_000164805.1 Carlito syrichta
AAAGAAAGGAACAGAACAGAGATAAATGGATTGCAACGTAGTGAAATAGAAAGTTGAGGAATGGAATGGAGAAGAATTAAAGGAAAGGAAAAGGAATGCAATAGAACTGAATGAAATGGCATGAAATGTAGTGAAATGGATTATACAGGGGTGGAATGAAGGGAAACAAAGAGGACAGGAATGGAGTGAATGGATTGGAGAGGAGAGAAAGGAGAGGAATGTAATTGAGTGTAATGAAATTGGAAGCAAGAGAAATAGAAAGGAAAGGAATGGAATGGAAAGGAATGGAATAGAATGGAATAATGAGGAATGGAATGGAGAAGAATGGAATGGAATGGAATGGAATGAAATGAAATGGAATGGAATCGAGAGGAAAGGAATGGAGAGGAATGGAATTGATTGGAGAGAAATGGAGAGGGATGGAATGAAATGGAGTACAATGGAATGAAGAGGAATGGCATGGAGAGTAACGGAATGGTTAGGAATGGAGTGGAAGAAAACTGAATGGAGAGGAATGGAGTGGAAAGGAGTACAATCGTATGGAATAGAGAAGAATTCAATGGAATGGAGTGGAATGGAATGGAATGGTTAGGAGTGGAATGGAGTGGAATGGATAAAAAGGTAGACGAATCCATACATAAGGAATGGAAATTAATTTTAAAGCATTGAAAGGCATTTTGAGGAATGGAATGGACACGAATGTCATAAAGAGAAAAATAATGGAATGGAATGCAGAAGTGTGGAATGGAATTGAGTGATATGGAATGTAATGGAAAGCAAGGG
>NW_007016241.1:0-395 GCF_000164805.1 Carlito syrichta
CATGCCAAGCCTTATGACTTGTTTTCAATGAAGGTTCGAGGCTAGGCTCAGGGGCTCAACTTCATCATCTCAGTGATTTGGGAAGCCAAGGCCAGCAGCTGACCTGAGCCCATGGGCCAAGACCTGCCCAGGCAACTCGGTGAGACCTCATCTCTACCCTCCATCCCAAATGAGATGAGCGTGGTGGTGCACACCTGTCATACCGGATCCTCAGAAGGCTGGAGAAAGGCTCACTGGAGCCCAGTGGGCGGAGGCTGTGGTGGCCGGGACTGAGCCACAACCCTAAAGATTGGGTGATGGAGTGAGACCCTGACTCAAAAAAAAGAAGAGCATTCATTTGTGTATGGAGTTGGCATCATTGTGAACAGACATAGATCATTTGGAAAGGGGACCCC
>NW_007016242.1:0-612 GCF_000164805.1 Carlito syrichta
CATCTCAGTGAGAGGTCCCCCAAATCATGTCATGCATGGTGGACCCTGGAGTCCCATCTGTTCAGGGTCTGAGACAGGAGGATCACCTGAACCCCACAGGTCAATGCTCTGTGATCTATGATCATGTCGGTGCACCCCAGTCCAGGCAACAGAGACTCTGGCAATAAAAAAGATGCCTCCCATATGTGTCACGAAGGGGATTCACTCCTCCCAGGGAAACGTCTATGTGGGCAGGGGACAATGGAATGATTGGGAGAGGAAAGGGCCCTCTCCACCCAAAAGTGGCAGACCCAAAAGTGGCAGATTGGGAGAGGAAAGGGCCCTCTCCACCCAAAAGTGGGCTGGCCGCAGTGTTATTGGACCAACTTGTATGCTCAGTGCCTGACGTCTGCCCTATCTTGGGGCCACCTGTTCTGTGAGCTCACACGCATCTTTGATGTGGGGCATGAGAGTGGAGGGTGAAGGCAGGCCTTCTGGGAACTGTGGCCGAAGGTGCAGGGCAGATGTGCCCAGTGGCCACCTTTGTAACCTCCTGTGATCGACAGGTGGGAAAGTGCCTTTTCCTCTTCCATCCCTGAGGGTAACTCCTCGTGGGTGGCAGGGGTGGTGGTG
>NW_007016243.1:0-413 GCF_000164805.1 Carlito syrichta
CCTGTAGTTTCAGCTACTTGGAAGGCTGAGGCGGAAGGATCGCCGGAGCCCAGTGGGTCGAGGCTGCGGTGGCTGGGAGCATGCTACTGCACTCCAGTTTGGGTGACAGAGTGAGACTCTAACTCAGAAAAAAATTAAAAAAAAGAAGGTTAAATAAACGATAGAAAGTTTAGAAGCTGCATTTAGTTTTGCCCATCTGAAGGGTAACATTTTAAAAATTTGACACTGCTATTATAGAATTAGCAAAACCAAAATATGCAAGATAAGGGATTGAATAGATACATTGTGGTATTTCTTTGATAAAATACAGTGTTTTTTGTTTTTTTTTGAGTTGAGTGAGTTGCTCAGGCAATCCACTCTGTCGCCCAGACTCGAGCCACTGGGCTCCGGCGATCCTTCCGCCTCAGCCTTCC
>NW_007016244.1:0-451 GCF_000164805.1 Carlito syrichta
ATTAGCTAGACTGCTGGCTACCCAACTGACTTAACTAGCTCACTACCTAGCTATCTAGCAGGTTAGTCAGCTCACATAACTAACTGGCTTAAACAATTGGCTTGCTGGCTACTCAGCTGAATTATCCAGCTTGCTATATAGCTAGTCAGCTGGCTAGCAAGCTGACTTAATTAGTCGACCTAACTAACTAGACAGCTGTCTAGCCAGCTGACTTAAGTATCCAGCTACCTAGAAGCCAGCTGGCTAGCAAGCTGACTTAACTAGGTGACTTTACTAAATAGCCAGCAGGCTAGACAGGTGACAACTATCTTGCTACCTAGCTGGCCAGTTGTCTAGCCAGCTGACTTGACCTGGTGATATAACTAGCTAGCCAGCTGGCTATTTGGCTGACATAACTGCCTAGGTACCTAGCTAGCCAACTGGATAGCCAGCTGACTTAACTAGCTAGCTA
>NW_007016245.1:0-389 GCF_000164805.1 Carlito syrichta
CATGATGATCCCAACTCCATACATAAATGGATGCTCTTCTTATTTTTCCTTTTTTCCTTTGTTTCTTTGAGGCGGAGTCTCGCTCCGTCACTCAAGATGGAGGGCAGTGGCTCTTTCTCAGCCACTGCAGCCTCATCCTGCCTGACTCCAGTAAGCCTTTCCTCAGCCTTCCAAGAAGCCGGAGCAAAAGGGGCATGTCACCATGCCCAGTTCATTATTGATGGAAGGTAGAGGTGAGGTCTCACTGAGGTGCCCGGGCGGGTCTCAGTCCATGGCTCAGGCTGGCCACAAGACTGAAACACCCAAAGTGCTGGGATGACTAAGCATAGTCGCTGAGCCTGGCCTCAAAACTTCAATGAAAACGAACCAGAAGACCTTAGACAGTGATA
>NW_007016246.1:0-389 GCF_000164805.1 Carlito syrichta
AATTAAGTGACCACAAAGTGTGGTCACTTTGTCTTTTTTATTTTTTGAAACTCGAACTCACTCTGTTCTTGGTGGGAGTGCAGTGGCATGATCGTGGCTCACCATAGCTTCGACTGCCTGGGATCAAGGGGTCCTCCCACTTCAGCCTCTCCTGAAGGAAACCAAGAACAAAAGCTGACAGAGTCCTTGTGTTCTTTGGCTTATGTACAAGGAACTAAGCCTACATTTTCCTTTATCTCCCCTGAACTTTTGGTTATGGATAGCCAAGTGGTGCCAAATCTGGCCCGGAACCTTCTCATCCTAAGTGATTGCCCTACTTAGCATAGATGTTAAGATATGCATAGTTTAGTCATTGATACTCCAGCTTGTGTGATTTAACTCAAACATTA
>NW_007016247.1:0-421 GCF_000164805.1 Carlito syrichta
CAGGTGATTCTTAAGGACCCATGCCCTGGTCCTGGCTGCCATAAAACCCATGTTCTGTGGGTGATGAGGTTTGACACCCTTCCCACTGTATCCTGTACAAGAGGTATGAGATAAGGGAACTGTGTGAGGCTTCATGCTGCTTCCATAGATGTTGTTAGTGTTCTCTCTGAAGCCTGAACCACAAGAGAAGATGCTGACAGTCTTGCTCATTGGCCCTCATCCTTCTTGTGTGCGTCTAATAAAGATTTTTAGAAAACAGCCTGAGTATTGGTATAAATTCCTTTTATAAAATTTTGCACTTTCATACTACCCAAATATTTTATTTAGAAATTGGCTAAATAGTTTCACTGAAGTCTTTTAACTGTCTTTATGGGCATCTGACATAAGTAGACTATATGTACCTACTTATGGTAGAAACAAA
>NW_007016248.1:0-164016 GCF_000164805.1 Carlito syrichta
CTTATATCCTAGGAGGTGATGTAGATGGTGGGGGGAAGTAATGGTGATAGGTGCTCCAAATGTGAGTTTTTTGGATTTGCACACGAGCAAGTGGGTGGCTGACAGGGCTCGCAGGCATGGGACCCATCCCTGAACCGTGTGATCAAGCTGTTTTGAGAGATAGGCTACCGGAGCAAATGTTTGTCCACTGAATTGGCCTAGAACTCCTAGGGCTGTGCCCTTGTTTTCGTGGATGTATAAGGTGAAAGGTCGGTGAACATCGGGTAGTCGTAGGGCGGGATCCTGGAGGAGAGCCTGTTGGAGGGTGGTGAAAGACTGCCTAACGGCTGCGAGGGAGAGTAATGGTTCCTTAGGGTCACCTTTAGCCAGGTCATAGAGTGGCTTGGCGAGAAGGGTGAAATTGGGGATCCAGGCTCAGAAGTAGCCCGTCAACCTCAGGAATGACTGGATTTCTTCTTTTGTTTTGGGTACTGGGAGAGACTGAATAACAGACTTGCGGCTGGTTGTTATGGCCTTTTGTTGGTGTGAAACGGCTACACCGAGGTAGGTGACTTGTGTTTTCGATAGCTGAGCTTTGTGGGGGGAAACATGGTATCCCCTTTGTGCTAGAAAGTTGAGAAGCAGGACAGTGTCTGTGTGAGAGTCAGTTATAGAGGGGCTGCATAAGAGAAGGTCATCTACATACTGGAGGAAAGTGCTACACCCAGAGTCATAAGAGGACAGATCCTCGGCCAATGCCTGGCCAAAAAGGTGGGGACTATCACGGAGTTCCTGAGGCAGGACCATCCAGGTTAATTGTTGGGTCCTTTGGGTGTCTGGATTTTCCCAAGTAAAGGCAAAGAGTGGCTGGGAGTTTGGATGTAGGGGGATGGTGAAGAAGGCATTTTTAAGGTCCAGAACTGTGAAATGAGTGGTAGTGGGGGTTATCTGAGATAGGAGAGTACATGGGTTAGGGACCACTGGATGCAGCGGTATTATGGTAGAGTTGATTATTTGCAGATCCTGCACCAGTCAACAAGTATCAGACAACTTTTTATTGGGAGGATGGGAGTATTATAAGGGGAGTTGGTAGGAACCAGAAGACCCTGGAGGAACAGCTGGTTAACAAGGGCTGGAGGCCCTTGTGATAGGCGTGTGAGATAGGAAATTGAGGCCTGGAAGGGAAGTAAGAGGGATTTTTAAGGCAAATGAGGACTGGGGTGTGGTGATTGGTCACCACAGGAGTGGAAGTGTCCCAGACTACTGGATTAACTTTTTTTGGGGGAATGGGGAAATTGGACAAAGGTTTCGGGGAGAAGACAGTACAGGCTAGGGTCAGGAGTGGAGTTGGGGGAACTTGGTGTGAGGTGAGGCAGATAGGTGTCCCGAGCTTATACATAAGGTCTTGTCCCAGCAAAAGGGCTGGACAGGATGGGATAACTAAGAAAGAATGGGTGAAGGAACACCTTTAAAAAGGCAGGACACCGGACCCGTCTCCAGTGGCTTGGAGGACACCCCTGAGACGCCCACAACCGAGACCTGAGAAGGATGCAAAGACCCGTGGAAGGAGAGTAAAATAGAATAGGTAGCCCCTGTGTCCACCAAAAGGGAGATGGACTTACCCACTACCCATAGTGTGGCCCTGGGTTCGGCAAGGGTGATTGGGGTGTTCGAGTCTAGGCGGCTTCAGTCGTCCAGGGGGCCCAGGAGCTCTGGCGAGGGGCCCGTTGGGGGAGCCGGCCCCCTGCAAAACTCTGTTGCCGGGGGATGGTTTCCCCCCAGGGGGCACTCAAACTTCCAGTGTCCCTTTTGTCTGCAGACCGGGCAAGGTCGAGTCGGTGGTCTGGGGTTGGGCATTGTTCTGCCCAGTAGCCTTCCTGGCCACTCCTGAAGCAGGCTCCCAAAGGTGTTTGGGTCTCGGACTGTTTCCTGGGACGGGGGCTTTGAGGCCCCCTGTTGAGCTGGCCACAGGGCAGCGACCAGGGCTTGGGTTTGAAGGGCCACTTTCTGTTTTAGCCTCTGGGCCCGCACGGCCTCGGCTTTTTTCCTCTCGGGCAGTATAAACTTTAAAGGCCATATTTACCAGGTCTCGGAGTAGAGTATGGGGGCCCTCCTCCGCCTTTATAAGCTTGCGCCTGATGTCCGGAGTGGATTGGGTGATAAAGTGGGTAGCTAAGACTGTGGGCCCCGGCAGTGAGGAAGGGTCCAAACGAGTGTGAAGGGTAAGAGTTTTTGTTAATCGATTAAGGAAAGAGTCTGGGTCTTTCTTAGATTTCTGTGTGAGGTTTATCTGCTGGGTTGAAGTTAGAGACGGAGGAGGGAGTTGGCGGCGTAAGCGGGACGGGGGAGGGAGGGGAATCTCTGCCTACTTGTTTGAACGCTCATAGAAGTAATAGAGGTCCCATATAATGTCAGGGTTTAGGGACCCATAGGGGCCACTTATTTTGGTTGTCTAAGCGATAGGTAGGCCAATCTTGGGTACTGAAGCGAATCAAACACTTGGGGTTTAATGTCGGGAGTGAGAGAGAGAGTGGAGAGGTTGTCTAAAAGGCGTTTGAGGGGAGAGTCAATCACCATTTTAGTTTACCGGCAGGGATGACGAGTTTCCCATTTTAGCAGCTGGGGCTGAGCAGTGTGTCCCCTGGACAGCCGGCTGTTAGGATATGAGGAGGTTGCAATAAAGCCTGTCGTCACAGAACGTTATTACAACCCGCGATTCTCCTGGAGAATCGAGGAGGTTGAGGGCAACCTGGTACCAGGATTTTTCGATGAAGAGGATGCCCAAAACCGGACGGCGGGAGGGAGCAGACTCGAAATAAACCTGACGGCTGAGGGAGGGGAATACCAGTCGGGGTTTGCTGTGGCTTTAAAGACTTAGGCGGGGTGTGGTCCCTCCCTCCCCTGGGGCTGAAAGAGCTGCTGGACGATCAACAGTCAGTTTCCTCCGGTTATCCTGGGCAAGGTTTTAGGTTTTCCAATTAGGGGCACTTACCAATCCGGGGGCCGGTGATGGATGCAGTGCTGGCGTTCAAGGAAGTGGGCGAAGGCCTTAAGGGGTGAGTCCTCCTGGCGCCGGAACAGGGTCTCCCCTGACGGCGAGAGGAACCTGATCCGAGTCATGGCACCAATGAAAGACAGTGGCACACAGTGAGACTCAACACCCATTAAGGCCAAGAGATTTAATGGGTCGAACGCGGTGGCTACAGGACCTGACGGTCAGACTGTAGTGCTGAAGCAAGGGCACTCCAGCCTTTATATGGGGGCTTAGGGCGACCTGTCAGTCGATTGTTAGTCGGCTGGCAGAGCTCCATCCAGGTTGGTGGGTTTTTCGTGGGCACGGGAAGGGGTGCGGAGGGAGAACAAAGGAAGGCACCGTTTCAATCACCATTTTAGTTTACCGGGTCACTGTTTCCAGGAAAGGGAGGGGATGTGGCTTTACTTGTGGCTTGGCGGTGGCCCTTCACCTTCTTTGGGTTTGATTAATTTGCTAGAGCAGCTAACAACTCAGGGAAACACACTTAATGGTTTACAATGAAGGGTATTACAAAAGATACAGATGAAGAGATCTCCATGTGTTCAGCTATGTGGAAGTTTGGGGGGCCAGCCCCCGAAAAGAGATATAGGAGGTCCCTTGGAAGGTGTGATGGCGTCGACGATTATTCTGGAGGGATAGATATAAAGAGAGAGAAGGAAAGTGGACATCTGTTCAACGGATTGAGCAGAAGCCATTTATTGAAACTTACAGCGGGTATTTATCCCCAGATTTTACACAGGCAGTCTTACAAGTTTTCCATGTGAACACAAGCCAGGTGCAGGAGGGGGCGCCCCCCCCACCAGGTGTTTCCTCAGGCATGAGGAAGGACAATCTCAATTAAATCACAAAACTTCTACATGAACACAAAGCCAGGTGAATGAGGGGCATCCCTCACCCACCAGGTGTTTCCTGGAGTAAGAGGAGGGGCAATCCCAATTAAATCACAAGACATTTACATGAACATAGAGCCAGGTGGATGAGGGGGCATCCCCCACCCACCAGGTGTTTCCCCAAGCATGAGGAATGAGGATCCCAAAACTATCTCACTGTTCCTCATGCTTGGCTAATATTTCTCAAAAGCAATACAACAATTCTAGTATCATAATATTCTAATAATCAATAACTTTTAAAACCTATACATACGCAACACCTAATAACCAACCTAAATCCCAATTCCTCTCTATTTTACGCTAATTCTACCTACACTATAGAAACTCTTAATTATAGCCCAAACCAATTCCTAAGGAATGTGGCTCAGTCAAAAGATCATGCCGGACCATTTCTGGGAACAATTGATTACAATCTCTTAACAAAATGGCTGTTCCGAAATCCTGTAAATCTATTTTAGCTTTTATAAAAGTTTCTAATTCCTAATCCTGATCATCAGCAATAAAGCTTCTAAAAAATAAAACCCAAGTATAAACTGGGAATTGTATTAAAGCCAAAACCGCAAATGTAGAATATGGAAACAATGTAATGTCTAAAGTTATCTGTATTCTTATTAAACCTCAAAATATCATGTTTGATCATGCCTGAACTGACATAATTCACTGACGTAGCATAACCTATTCTACAATACTTTCTATGAGTAAAATAAATTCAATTTCTATAATAAGTAGAAAAAACTCTATACTAACTGTAGCTAAAAATCGGTTTAAAAGAAGGCAGCCCAGTCCAAAGTACGCGCTGGACCCTTAGGAATGTGGCCTAGCCCAAGGTTCGTGCTGGACCTTTTAGGAATGTGGCCCAGCCCAAAGTTTGTGCTGGACCGTTTCTGGTAGCTCTAGATATTTATCTATATTATTAAGGTTGAAACAGCACTTTGTATGTATATACTAATTTCTACAAATATACTGTTAAATCTTAAAAGAAGCTTGTACCGTATTAAAGGCTCCCAATTGTGACCTGAGTTTGAATTATGTTAAGTTTAAAGCCAAAACCGCAGTCTGTGAGAAACGGGAACAATGGACTCCTAAAGTAAGCCATGCTTGTTGTACTCTCAGAACTTCATGCTTAGATCATCAAAGTCCCTGCTAGTGGAACGTGCCAAAACAGCAAAGAAGGGAAAAGGGAATGGGCCTTCAGCTCCTGAACTCCTCCGAGCGGTCTCAGGGTCCGCAGCCTGCCTGAATCCCTAACGCTCAGGCAGGCCTCCACGGCGGGCTCCCAACATGGAAGTTCCCCAAACCCTGTCCTTTTGAGACTTGTGGAGGCTTCATTGATAAGCCTTGGTTGATTAAACTGTTGACCACTGGTGATCTACTCAACCTTTGGCCCCCTCCTGTCCTAGAGGTTTGGGGATGAGGCTAAAAGTCCTGACCCTGTAATTCTCTTTGGTCTTTCTGGTGATCACCTCCCATACTGAAGCTGCCTAGGGCCTACCAGCTTTTAGTCAATCATTAGCACACAAAAAGACATCACTTTGGATATTTTAAAGATTTTAGGGGTTGCATGCCAGGAAACAAGGGTGAAGACCAAATATTTATTTTACAATATCACAGAAGGTAAAATACTATAATTTGCATTTTAAGAAATATATACATGGCAAGCATTATAGAGGGGAGAATGACACCACTACCTGAGTTATCCAGGAACTGCTCAGATTTATTGACTTGATACCTTGTTGGAGGTTTAGAAACAATATATACTTGGTTCTTAAGCTTATAGTCTTAAAAATAACCTCTTTAGTCAGTAAATCACCAGTGAAGAAATAAAACCAGTGGTTGATGATATCAAATATTGTAAAGGGGAGGATGATAACCTCTATCTCTGAGTTATCCTTGAACTCCTCAGATTTATTAAATTGATATATCACTGGAGATCTAGACACAATGCTAACAAGATTTTTAAGCTTGTAGTATTGGGAGGGAAAAGCTTCTGTAGTCAGTAAATCAGCCCACATGAAAAAAGCCTTTGTTGTTATCCAGTGCCATGATCTGATTGATCCCTCTCTCATAGAATGTGCCCATATGACTATAAAATAGTAGGAGGGGATTCATTTCAGGTTTTCTGAACAGGTAAAAAGCCTGAATTGTGCTGGTCACATTTATGAAAAATGGCCGTCTACTTCTAACACAAGACTTGATAAGAATACAGTTTAGAAAGTCCTAGGAGATATCCCTTCATTTTTGATAAACTGTAAAGCTGTACTGTACTTAAGATATAATAACGTAGCAGATAAATGTGCTTTTCATCAAACTGTAACTTATAGCCTCCTTCATCATTTAAGTTACTTAAAATAGCAAAGGAACATGCCTAAGAAATGAAGTATATCATAGTTCTACTTGAGTGGTTTAACAATTTATAGGACAGGCTCAGGAAACAGACTGCTTCCAGGCTCTATCTGCTTTGGCTTGCCCAGATAGCACATGTAATCGCATCTGACAGTGTTTTCCCATGGCAGCACTTTCATTTTATTTTTGGTTATTTTTGTGGAAACCTAGAATGACTTCATTTTTTTCAAAGGTGTTTTCTAAAAAGTTTTAAAGCATTAATTTTGGATATTCTAAATTTAGTAATAATTGACAGGACCATGTGGCATGAGCATTATGGCATGAGCAAAACAGATGATTTACAATGAAATGGGGAGCAGTAGTTAATACTAGGGGGGTATGTACACTTAGGTAAAATCAGAATGAGGATAGGGAGTCGATAATTCAGGTTAACTGAGTCCTAGAAATTTTTTTAATTCAAGTTTTATTAAACAATGTTTTAAATATTAATTGAATAGTTGCTGCATTAGTTCAATACACATTAGTCAGAATTGGATCTTTGATTCAAAGCTTTATAGTGTCTCAGAAGTCCAATTGCCACATTAGCTTTGACTTTGTGACTTTGGACATTTTAAAAAACTTTTCGTAGGCTTTAGAATTATCACCTGTGTAAATAGAATAATACATGAAACGCATAGTACTGCTGTGAAATGATAATGCATAAAAAGTACTTTAAATAGTACCTATCTCTAAATACATGTTAGCTAGTTAATGTTAACATTATTTTACAGAACTTTGAAAAAGTTGTAGGACAGAGATGTTGGTCACTTGTAAAATAAAGTAGAAGACAGCCTGTACAAGATGATTGCCTAGGACATAGCTTATAAACTATAACAACACCCTAGGTAGTGTCTTATAATGAAAGTAGAATTCATTTCCTCTCTATTTTTTGGCGTCTTTTTTTAAACGTTTGGGATCCTCCCTTCTCTGTCTTCCAGGTTCTTAGGATTTTTGTCGGTCCTCTGAACACTGACATTTTTATTTAGTGCATCTATTGTGCCAGGTCTGTGCTAAGTGCACTTCATGTGTTTCCTTATTTAACTATAACAACCCAGTGAGGTAGGTACCATTTTTATCCTCATTTTACTAATAAAGAAACTGAGATGCAGAGGGATTAGGTAACTTGCCCCAAACTATGTTGTTAGAAAGTACTGAAATGAGATCATAATACCCCAAGCCTGTTCAGTTGTGTAATCTGAGCTCTTAACCCTTACGCAATAACTGTCTGGGCATCTAAAGCTTCTCAGTCAGCACTTCACATGTATGCCACAGCTTCTAGTACCAGTGATGTTCTTTCTTGGTTTCTTTCTCATTCTCCACCACAACCACATAACAGTTCTCATTGTGTATGTTGGTATGTGAATGTATATCTGTGTGTTTGTGGATATGTGCATTTTGGTGTATGGTGTGTAATCCACACTTAAATGATGCTTACTATGGGCAAGGCACTCTTTTAAGAACTTTATATATATATAATCATCACAAAAACCTAATGAAGTGCATATGGGTACTATTTTATCCCCTTTTTTACAGATGAGTAAACTAAGGCAGAGGATTTAAACAACTTCAGAAAACCCATTTTAATTTATATCTGGAGTTGAGATTGACCCCAGGCAGCATGACTTCTGTGTCCACTACTAGCAGTTCTCCATTGAGTTTTTATGAGGAATTCTGTATGAGTGGGTAAATTCTAAAAAGTAAGTTAAAGGTTAACCATGGGCTTAATGCTTTTGGGTGATACTTACATTTTAAAGAAAAACTTTAATCCAATAGAGAACTTTTTTTTTTTTAAAGAAAGCGTGTAAGGTACATGCTAAGATGAAAAAACACAATTTGGTCTCTTACTGGAAGTACATACCTGGAGTGTGAAACTTTAAACTACTTGGTTTTAATTTGGGGATAAATATTTTATTTATTGGATCATAAATCAGATTTTCATGAAATCCCTAGCATTGCTTTTTTACAAATCTTTCACGTCAGCCAGTCTCAGCTACTTGTTATTTTATGAATATCTCATCTTCTTTAATATCCCCATGCCTTTGGACACTGATTTCTTCTGTCTGGAATGCCAGTAATAAGATTACAGTAGTAATTTTTATTTTCATACAGATCACTGATTCAAATCTAGGATGTGTTTGGTTCTATGTTCAGTGATCTTGCTGCCTGATCCATTGACCCAGGTTGTGGACTCTTACTTCCTTGGCCTCCTTAATTCTCTTGTCATTCAAACATTTGGTTTGCCCGTTAAGACACCTCTTGAATGTCATTTTTGTAAAACTTCCCTTACCTATCCCAGATGCCACCAGTTACCCTTTCTTCATTACTTTTCTTTAAGAACACTTATAAATTTTATTGCAATTGGCTATATGATTTATCTACCCTACTAAACTCTTGAGTTCTTTAGAGAGGGAAACCTAGATTTCGATTTTTCATTTTTTCCTTCTTTGCCCATCATTCATGGGTGTTCAGTAAATGTTGAGGGACTGTGAATCTTCTTAAAACTGTATTCTAGTTCCAAAGGCTAAGGAAAGTACCTCACTTTTCTGCTAGTAGCTAATCTTACATAACTGGGGTCAGGGGCAGATGGTAAGTTTGAAAGGGGGCTGGTGGTTTGGAGAAAAAGACAGCAGGAAATGAAAAATTCCTTATGTCTACATCAGTGCCTCAGATATCTAACCCTGCTTTGTCCAGTATGGTAGCCACTAGCCACACGTGGTCATTTAAATTTAAGGTAATTAAAATTAACTACAAATTCAGTTCCTCAGTCATGCTAACCACTTTGAAGTGCTCGATAGCCCCTTGTTGCTGGTGGCTACTGGGAGGCTCAGTAGAGAACATTACTATGATTGGAACTTTTAGTCCTTCAGTAAATATCCTTTGCAGCCCTTCCTTAATTTACAGATTTTTATTAGAAAGCAAAGTTAACGTTTAAGATAACACCCGAGACTTCAAATAATTTTTCACTTGTCTGGTGATTTCCATCTATGTCCTTAGACCTTAACTTCTGCGGAAAACTTGAAAAATCTCATTTTAGTAAGAAACAGTAAATTTTTAAGAACCAGATTTACTTTCTGATTTGCATAGTGATAATCTTTGGTGTCCTAGAAGTAAATCCCGTTTTTTTTTTTTTTAAAGTATGCTATGAGACCTCATTGCATTGGCATTTTTAATTTATTTATATTAAACGTCGTCATTTCCATTGGCAGCAAATGCCTGACTAAAAACTTCTCAACTAGAACTTCTTTAGAAAAATAATAAAATAAAAACCGTGACTTTAGGGAATTCTTCTGGAATTTTTTATTTTCAACTGATGGAGTGAGTGAGGGTTGCTTAAAATGGTGCTATAAAACTTTTCTTGGATTTATTTCGTGTCCATAATGTTGTGCATGTTGTGGTAGTCACGCTGGGTAAGAAATGCACCAAAGAAAAATAGCCAAGGTTTTGAAGTGGAGAATTGGAGTGGCTTACACAATTATAAAGTGTTTTGGCTGCCTTTAACAGTGCTGTTGAAAAACGTGAAATCCGCCGCAGTTGATGTATTAGTGCATCAGGGCAAAACACTAGATGTCAGTGTTGTAGTTTTGACATTTTACCAGGAGGTGGTAAAGATTTTTCTGCATTTAATCATCTTGCCTCTTTACATTTAGATAAATGCTTACTAGAGGAAACATTTTTTTCTAAGAATTGTTTATTTTGTTAATAGCATCTGGGTAATACTGACTCTGAAGAATAACACATATAATATTAATACAATATTTTTATTTTTCAGTTAACTGCATGCTCTAAACTTTGTTTTTCAATGTACTTTCCAGGGAACACTAGGGAAAATTTTGTGGCCCCAGAATAAAAGAAAAATTCAATCTTTTCATTGAATTGAGTAAACTTTATTATTGCCCCCAGTATTTGCTTTTAAGAAATGTATCTAAATTAAAAGCTTAAGAGAGAGATGGAATCACTCAAGGTAATAACTGACTGTGCATTCTCTTCCATTCACTTTGGTCATAGCAAAAGTCTGAGAGGATCTGTAAAGGCAAATTATGCACAGTTTGTTGAAATCATTAAAAGAAGAAACAGGTGTGGAGTTGATGAATTTTGAAGTAAAAAGAGTCAATCAGCAGTCTTCTCCAAAAAATAGAAGCAGTGGTTGTGGTTCTGATGCCTAGCTTTGGAAAAGGTAAATAGACTCACTGGGTAAAAGCACTGCAGTTCATCAGTGCTTTCAGGCCTGGGATGGTTTTTCAGTCCTCTACATTTTTTTCATTAATCAGTATTTTTTATTATGGTTTTGTGGGATACAGTATGAAAATTACAAAACACTGCTCAGTCCTCTACATTTTAAGCGAAGATTCTGCTTTGGATGGGAGGATCAGAATTGAATTAAATAGGAAGCAGCAGGAAACCTGCTTATGCCTAGGTCTTTTCCTTCTTCTGTTGGTGTTACTTTAAAGAATAATAATAATACTTAAATGCAAGTATATCAGTATTTAAAAGATTAATTAAATGACAGATATCATTACTTAGTAGAGGTATTTTGATAGGACAAATTTCAGGTAATGGCATTTTCTATGATAATCTTTTGAGTTTGAACTAGTTCTGGAGTCAATCACAGAAACCATATTTGTTACCTGGAGACCTCACTGCTAATTGGCAGCTGTTTGTATATCACTGAGTTTTTCTTCTTTGTTAACTTCTTCTCAGCTTTCTTTGTTACCTCTTCTTCTGTTTATTAATAAATACTCCAAGTTACAAGCTGTGGTTGATTTTTCCCCGTTGGATAATTTCCTGGTAAGTTCCATAGGTTTCTGAAGAACAGAAACTTTCCGAGAGCTCTGGATCTTATAGACTCCTACAGACTACACAGGCTGCTTGTGTTCTCCTTGTTAAAGTACAGTTAACTTCAGAAGTTGAGAAAGGCTGCAGAAGCCTAAGAGCTGCTCAGCAAGTTGATTTTCAAGCAAAACCATTGGCTGGACTGTTCTGACAATCTGCTGACCCCAGTCCTTTGAATTTAAATGATGAACTAGTTTGCTGGTAACTGGTATGGGCTTTTCTTGGTGGTTCTGCATGAAAAATCCAACAGTTTTACAAATCTGTGTCTTCAACTCAGAACTTAGTATATTCATTCAGTTATCCAGCAGTGCAATTGTATCTGTGGTATCTAGGGCACACCATTAGATAATTTCCCCCAAAATATTAAATGCTCAATAGAAATTATATGCAAATTATTTCAAATGAAATAGATTAGTTTTCTGTTATTTTTGCAGTCTTCATTAGTCTCTTCAATTAGTTTAATGACACAATTAAGGTCTACATATTTGAATGCAGCCTGCACGGGTCACATGCTAGCATCTGTCACCTCCTTGACAACAGGGATCTGATGGAGGCTGTTGGATCTGTTTCTGTTACCTGTAGGGTTTTCTATTTTTATTTTTTGTACAGACAAGGTCTTGCTATGTTGCCAGACTGGTCTTGAACTCCTGGCCTTAAGCCCTCCTCCTGCCTCAGTCTTCCAAAGTTCTGAGATTACAGGTGTGAGCCACTGCACCTAGTCAGGTCCTAGATCTTAAAGCAACTGTAGCTCTCTCTGTTGTTATGACTGTGCTAGTTTTTTGGTCGCTGATGGCTATGGGATAGATGTTCCTGTTGTTCTCCATCATTACTGCAGCTGTGGGACTTGGACAGTCCCCCATTACAAGACCCTTCTTGAAGTGTTCCAGGGCTCTGGCTGTGGTCTTGGCAACCTTTACCTAGGATGTTAAAATTTAATTTGTTTTTACTCTTAGGTTCTATAGGAAGCTGTGGATTGGAAAAGGATTACTTTTCTTCTGATGATGAAGCAATAGAGGCTGACAATGAAGATGATGCTGAGCCCTATGACATAGAAAATAAAAATGCCGCAGAATCAAGTGTTGGGACTAATACAGGCTGGGCAGATGCCATGGCTAAAATCCTTAACAAAAAAACTCCTGAAAGTAAATCCACCATTCTGGTAAAAAATAAAGAGCTGGAGAAGGAAAAAGAAAAGTTAAAACAAGAAAGAATAGAGAAAAGAAAACAGGTGTGTCCTACCAGTTGTCTTGTAGATTAGATTGTCTAGTTCTTATCTTTACCAAACCGTTCCTTGCAGTGTTTGTCCAGTTAACATTTCAGTTTTTACTTGTTTTTTGTATAGGAGTAGGTAACCAAGGTTATGTTCAGAAATTTTGTCTAAATTACTTCATTGAGCATGTTCACTTGGTGATTATCTAGGCAAAGTAATAGAAATGTAATCCCCAAAGAAATTTATCTTTTAAAAATCAAGTAATTATATATGTGGCAGTGACTCCTAGGTCTAAATGTTCTATTCATTTTAACTGTCTCTGTATGCTGACTTTAATAGGTTCTGAACTAATAGAAGCATGTTAGTTACTTTTTTGCTAGAAGCTCATAATATAAATGTCAGATGTCACAAGTTAAGGGTTGGTTGCAGTTCTGAAAACTGATTATTTCAGTGTTAGATTCAAATCAGTGTTGAATAAACCTGAATTAATTATGCTTGTTCAACTACTGATGATAGAAGTAAGACTAGTATCATCTTTTAATTAAAGGCTAAAAATTGAACATAAATTTGTTTTGTATTATAAAATTAAAAAATGATAATGCTTTTACATCCCTTGTACTTGATGATCTCTATGCCTAAAATAAGTATTATTTTTTAATGAAAGAAAAATAACTTTCTACAAGCATACTGACAATATAAAAGTACAAATTCCCAAAGGCACTTTATAGGTAAAAATGAAAGAAAAATAGGTTTGCATTGGCATATATTTCCTTTTATGTTTCCCTTATCTTGTTTCAAGATTAATGTTTTCTTTGTTCTTAATACTGATTGCTCTGTGTGAAAGGTGGAGATTTTCAAGCATTCCTCTTAGAAACACAACATACTCTATTGTTAATCCAATATTCTCATCATACTTTAAGATAACTTGTCTCTAAATCCTATAGATAGCTTTTCAACTTAAAATTTGAATCTTTGTTTATTACCTGGCAAAAGTGAGAAGAAGCTTTAAAAATAATTAGAATCTTTAATTATCTCTCATCTCTAAGTTCCAGTGAAGGTAAGAACAATATTCTGAAGCCAAGAGGAATGAGTCTGTAACTCTGCTCTAGGCCAAAGCTTTGAGTGCTGGAGATAACACTGCCCACATAAAGCATGGAATCACGGGTTGATATCAGAAACACAGCACAACAGCTACAAATGCTCTTTGTGTATATTTCTTAGCAGAGTGTATGTAAATTATAGGTATTTCTTAATGTCACCTATTCTGGATTTCCACTATATCAGCTACTTATTTCTAATCATAAATACAAAAATAAGTTTTAAAGTTAAAAATGTTTTGGGATTAAGAATACCTATTATCCTTGGAGATACAGTCATGGAGATAAGTAAGAATTTACTGTTTTAAACTTACTTTTAAGATTTTTAAGTTTCTGGCATAATCTGACAGTGAATTTCGTGGCCACTAAATTGAAACATCTGATTTGAAGACGAATCTGCTTCTTTAGAGTAGAAAGGAATCAGGCTACTCTTTATAGTGAGAGCAGGCGTTTAGTTTTACTGTAATTAGACTTTTTCATTAATACAAAATGAGAGAGAGATGAGTGGAGAAAAGGAAGAGAGAAAGGAAGGAGCCGTTTTTCTCATTTGTTTTTATGACTGGTTTCGATGTCTGCTGGCTTCTTAGTTCATATTATGATGTTGGCTATTTGGTGAAAGGTTGGCCTGAGAAGGAGACCTGAACAAGTGCTCTGTCAAATCAGCTTCCTGTGACCATTATACTACTCCCAGACTATTTTGAACTAAATTATGTTGTCTGAGATTCTTCTTATTTCCCAGCTTTTCCTTCTACTGCTGCACAATAGCAGAGACTCAATTTGTGAGAGGTTGCAACTGATACACCATATGTAGCAAGAATACTGGTCAGATATGCCGCAAGAAGAGAAATGGATTTAAATGATTTTGTGCAAAGAAAAACAGTCATGTATAAATATCTGGATCTGATGCTCTTATTTTAAAAGCTGATACAGTTTCTTAATAAGTCTGACTGCTGGAGAAGTCAGTTCCTGAAAGTAAAGATAAAGCATGTTTAAACTTGTGGTTGTGAGAGTAGTTTGGGATCTTCTTTATCTTCTTTATGATGGTCCGATGGCAGAGTAGGCATGTGCCACTCACACACGACCTTGTACTGCCCAGCTGAATGTGCTGGCAACTCGCCAGGTCCCTACTGTCAGAAGACCTGACAGGAACTCACTTTGTGCCTCTCACATGACACACTGAGCGTTAACCACAGGCTCCCTGAGTTAAGCCCCTAAAATTGTGGGGTTTTTAAAAGTCTCTATGACACACTAAGCCAGAATGATTTATTACCTTTGTCCTTTCACAGAGTATCTTACCAATGTTTGCTGCACTTTCAAAAATAACTAATATTCTTTCACATAACAATATTTATAACAGCGTGATAAGAGGCTGGAGTGGGAAATGATGCACAGAGTAAAGCCAGATGTTGTCCAAGACAAAGAGACAGAGAGAAATCTTCAGAGAATTGCAACGAGGTAAGGCAGGGGTTTTGCCCTTTAGAAAATAAGAAAGCTTTGATAGTGATCTGTTTTTGACCATGTTTTACTCATAAGCTCAGCCATTTCAGAGCCAAGTGATATATATTTAAGCTTGCCTGTTCAACACTGAATTCAACCAAAGATTTTTCAACTCTCGTGAGGTAAGAATATAGTTGCTAAGTGTATATTTGGTATAAACCTATTTCAGATCATCTTGTTTTTATAGTCACTAGAACTGTGTCATCAGACCTCTTACTGCATTTCTCTTATGATGGCTGTCTAAAATTTATGGCACTCAGTGATGATTTTTGTTATCTTGTATTATATTTATGGCATAATATATTAACATCATAGCAGCTTCATGCTATCCTTTCACTCTCCTTTTTTTTTTTTAAATCATCAGCACTAAACATTTACTTGATGCCTTCCATGTCCAAAGATATATAGAATATGGTGGTGGCTGGGTGGTCCTTGCCCACTGATCTGTAGGAATTATGGTCTTTTTGAGAATAGAAGTATGTCCTATGTGTTAGGAACATACAACAGGAGATTATCTGGAGATGTTTGGGAAGGCATTATAGAGGAGATAACATTTAGGTGCTATGTAAAGAATGTAGCAGTTATATTTAGTGGAATTACTTTTAAATTCTTAGCTACCTAAATTATTTTATTTTCTAATCCATCTAGTTGTTATGCAGAGGGCCAGACTACTAGGTTCAAATCCTAGCACTGACTTGGGCATGTTACTTTATTTTTCTCTGTCTCAGTTTATCAGTAGAAAGAAGATAATATGCCTAGTCTATAGGGTTTCTCTGAGAATTAAATGAATTAATACATATTAAGAACATGGAAAAGTACAGGGTCAGTATATGAGCGTGAGTGAGTGCCTCCTTAAATTTTGTACCCTTAGCTACCTCACTTGTCTCACCCTGGTCCTGACACTACTGCAAAGGGTCTGGAATTTTTTTCTCTGTGTAAGCTAATAAGCCAGTCTGTCAGAGTTTCTTGGATGCTGGTAAAAGACAAAGAGACTTCTGGATCAAAGACTAAGGACTTTATTACTCATGGCAAAAGCAGTAGTAAAGCATCAAGTTCCCACTGTCTCCCTTTGTCCCAGAGGAGGAGTGCAGGTGCCCTAGATGGATGCCTGCATGTACAATAGATTATGTTACAGGGGAAGAACTCTGTGCTTGGGGATATATCGCTTTTATAGTGATTGATAACAAGCCTGCTTTGTGTGGGGGGAGACATTACCTTATCCCTCAAGGTTGCTTACTGCAAACACAACCCTGAAAGATGACTTGGGTAAAGAGCAGTCAGGGCCTTTCATTCTTGAAAAATCCATTAAGAATGTGCGAGGATGCTTATGGCCTATGGTGGATGTCCTCTTCCATTAATTACCATAGCAAAAGAATTTGTAGATTATAGAATTTTAGAATTGGAAGGGGCCTTAATGGTATAAATCAGCAATGTCAAGTAAAAATAGAATGTGAGCTATGTATGCAATTTAAAATGTTTTTGTAAGACATTGAAAAAGAGGTGAAGTTAATTTCAATAACATATTTTATTTAACTCAGTATATTCAAAGTATTTCAACATGTCAGTATAAAATAATTATTAATGATATTCAAAAATTCTATTTTTTATACTAATACTTTGAAATTCAGTGTCTTCGTTTACAGCACATGGCAGTTGTGACTAGCCAGATTTCAAGTGCTCTCTAGCCACATGTGGCTTTAGACTCCCGGATTGGATACTGCAGAACTTAGTCTCCAGAATTTGTCTTTGAATGAACTTAAATAACTACAGAACGAAGTTTTTAAAATATTTTTAAAAGTAGAATTTAAAAATTACTTCCATAATACAGGAGTTGCAGAAAATATAGCTGAATACTTTTGAAATTACTTAGGTATTATTTTTCTAATTTACAGATGAAACTGAGATCCAGAAAATCCTTCCTAGAGTTAAATGTAAAATTATATACTAATCTACACTTATTATTTATTTGAATTTTATATTCATTCATTGAAATGTATGTTCACTTTTTAGATATATTTAATCAGTTATCCAACTCTTTCATTTCAGTCCCTATTAAGTGCTTGCCTCTTTTCTAGGCAGTGAAAATTCATTGTTTCTGTCCTCACAGAGTTTGTATTCTAACGTAGTTGTTATTTAACAATATTGTTCTGGTCATTTTATATTCTATAGGGGTGTGGTACAATTATTTAATGCTGTTCAGAAACATCAAAAGAACGTTGATGAAAAAGTTAAAGAAGCTGGAAGCTCTATTAGAAAGCGTGCTAAGTTGATATCAACTGTTTCCAAGAAAGATTTCATTAGCGTTTTGAGAGGAATGGATGGAAGTACAAATGAGACAAGTTCTACTGCAAAGAGTCCAAAAACCAAACGGGTAAGACTTTTGTGTGGGGTTCAGTGTTATTAGACTTTTTTTTTTTTTTTTGAGTTAGAGTCTCACTCTGTTGCCCAGACTGGAGTGCAGTGGCCCGCTCCCGGCCACCGCAGCCTCGCCTGCTGGGCTTTGGCGATCCTTCCGCCTCAGCCTTCCGAGTAGCCGGAATTACAGGCATGCGCTACCATGCGTGGCTGATTTTTTGATTTATTGTAGAGATGAGGTCTCGCTGCCCAGGCGGGTCTCGAACCCGCGGGCTCAGGCAATCCACTCACCTCAGCCTCCCAAAGGTGTGGGATTACAAGCTGAGCCCGGCGTTATTAGACTTTTAAGCTCTAAACTAAAGAGTTTGAGATGAAAAAGCATACCATAGAATTGCAGGGTTTTTTTTTCCCCAGGTTTTATTAAAATTTCTACATGCCCAAAGCCTGATTTAAAAGTTTGTATTCTTTAGTTTCATGATTATTTACTCAGTATGGAAGTTGCCAGTTATACCTACTGTTAGAACTCAGGAACCAAATAGATTCAGATAAATTTTTGTTTGTTTTTAATATTTTATATGTACACACACACACACACACACACACCCCACATTTAAATAGAGACAAGGTTTAGCTATGTCGTCCAGGCTGGTCTTGAACTCCTAGGCTCAAGCAGTCTTCCTGCCTTGGCTTCCCAAAATGCTGGGATTACGGACATGAGCCTCCGTACCCAGCTAGATTCAGATAAATGTTTTAGAGATAGAGCTTGCTTCTCTCCTATCTGAATCATTTGTGCATTTGGAGAATAGAAGCCTAAGTGAGGACCACAGCTTTAGCTGGATACTTTTATCCACAGAAGTAATTGGGATGGTACGTAACTTGTAAAATACAAAGAAAAGTCAGAGCTTTAAGAAATAATGGTAGAAAGGCATTCCTGTGTTGAGCAGCTTTAGTGATGTTTGGCTGGTAGGGAGATGAAGATCATAAATACTTTGCTTTGGCATGATAACTTTTGCTTTTCCAGCCGTTTTGACTGTGGATCTTAACACCTTCCTTTTGAATTTACCTGATGACAGGTTTTGAAATGTGCTTTAATCTCTTAAGGACTGGATTTTTGTTTGTTTGGTTGGTTTAATTAAAGCAAAGTACTTAGTTGTGTTTGATGACTTGACGTCTATTGCCAACAAAAGGTGCTTTAATTAGAATGTAAGAGCTTCTGTCATATATTTGTTGTTTGTGCTTTGAGAAAACAATTGAAACCCTGGCAAGAAGAGCATTTAAGAATCTCATGCTAGGCTAGGGCTGAAGTATTTTTTTTAGTTTAGAAAATATGGTTTATTTAGAGTAAATTAGAGAAAGAGGAGATTTACCTCCCCAAGGTAGGGGAGGAGACCAAAGATAGGAAATGTGGCCTGACCATAGCTCAAAGAGCACATGGCCACATCATAGCTTAGCAAGGCAATGGCCATGGCAATGGCCTAGCAATGACAGTGGCAATGGCCTAGCAATGGCTGGGTTGAAGTCTCTTTTAAGTTCTTGGTTAACTTGCCACTTTACCTAATTATGACATAAGTTTTCTAATTTATTTGTCTGTGTCTTGAATAGCAAAAGACACAAATTGTATATTTATATGATAATGATTCTCACTAGTGCTGCTAAATGCCTATCAGAAGTAGTTATAAATACATGAACACTATGTTTGAGGATTTATATTTTTTAGTTAAAAAGCCTTAATGGACTTTATTCTTGCTAGTAAACATTTTATTGTAAGAATTGGAGAAAGATTCAGCAGCATTGGATGGGAGAGAACTAGTGGGAAGAAGGAAAGTAAAGACTCTTTTTCCTGTTGGTTTCAAAATAACTGTTTATAGAAGCATTTATTTTTGATTTGGGGTTATTTCTTTCATGAGTTATGAAAAGACACGACAAATTCTTTCCAATGACATTTCATTTTCTTAACCATTTGTACTTGCCCTTGACTTCCTTTTTTTCTACTTCATTGATCACAGGCATAATATTAATCTGGGACAAGGTCAAAAATTGCTTGAGACTCAAACCAAAGTGGTTTTTCTCTAAAAGAAATTTGTTTCTAGAACTACCTGTCCCATGCCACCAGTACCCTGACACATTTCTTTCTTTTAAAAATGATTGTTTTCATATTTGTATAAAAACAGGCTCCTTTTAAAAAAATTCTAGCCAGGCTCAATTGGCTCAGCTGTAATCCCACGCCTTGGGAGGCTGAGGTGAATGGATTGCCTGAGCCTGTGGGTTTGAGATTTGCCTGGGCAACTTGGTGAGACCTTATCTCTACAATAAATCAAAAAATTGCCGGGTGTGGTAGTGCGCACTACTTGGAAGACTGAGGGGGAAGGATCGCCGGAGCCCAGCAGGTCGAGGCTGCAGTGGGCGGGAGCGGCCACTGCACTCCAGTCTGGGTGACAGACTCAAAAAAAAAAAATTCTACTTGAGCTTGAATCTGAATAGCTGTGAAAGTACTATACTGTTTGTGATTGGATCAGTTATTGCCATAAAGATATTTATTAAGTGCTTATTTGTAAAGGTACTACCTTTGTGTTTTTTATAGTCTTATAATTAAGATAGACAAATGACTACAAGTAAGTAAACAAGATAAATTTGACAGCATACAGATTCTAGATTAGTATGTCTAGACTACATGCTGATATCAGGTACAATAAAATGTAAATTAAGTGGCTACTTCTGTGGGAGGCATCAAAGTAACTGTGGTAACCTTCATTTAAGAGCATAGATCAGTAAATTTATGTATGTTACTTGAAATAGATGGAGTTTTGAGGCAGTTGAGGAAAAGGAGGGAAGGCAAAGGTAGATGTAGTTTGAGTATGCCACAGTGCTATCACAAATGAATCATAGATTATTGTAGTGGATAAAGGAAGAAATTAAGTAAGTGGAGAATCACATTTGCCTTTTTTTCCTTATATTTTACCTTTTTCTAGCTCCCATAGCTATTATACCCTTTGCTATTACACACACAGTGTAAGAAAAGAACTCAGGGTTGTCACTTGTTTCTTCCCTGGGCTGTAGTGGTATTCAGACCCAGATTTTTTTTAAATCTAGTATTCCTAATTTTGTGAAATCTCTAAAATTAGAATCCACCCACCTTACAACCTGGACTTACTGGTAGCTATTAGTATACCAATTTGAAAACACTTTCATGGTGATTATTTCAGTTCCTTTTCCCAGTTATATATGTTATTCATGGTTGACATTAAAGCCTTATGTACAATAACACAAAAGAGCAGGAGTTTTAAAGTAAATTGGTATAGAATTATGATAATATAGTACAAATTATAGAGATTGAGTCCATTGTAGTCAACATACTTGAGGAGTGGTTTTGGCATTGTTGTTTTTTTCTCCTAATGACCACATGACTTGACTCTGTTTTAAAGAACATTGACTTCAAGAATTTTCATAGAAATTCTATATTTCTTCAAAGTATTAGAAACTGAGACATTGTGACAAATGGTTTTTAACTGTTAGAGGCCTGAACAAGTAGTTTTTCTCTGAATCTTTGTTTTTGTCTGCATTAGAATCTTAATTTTTTTAAAAAATCAAAACAAAACAGTAGACGCACAATATCAGAAGTAAACTTATGATTGAATAAAATAACCATTGCCGTTCCACTTCCTCTCTACACCTTGTTTTGCCCTCAAGGTAGCCATTTTCAACTCTTTGGTCTTTCTTATAGTATTTCCCCCCAGATCTTAAATAACATTTACACTATTTCTTTTTCAATACTAAGTGTTATCTTTTTTGGAAGATAAGTAGTATTGTTCTCTTCACTCTCACATCTCTTCACAGTCTGTCTTTCCAACATAGTATATTTAGATTTTTGACTAAATATTCAAGGTAAATACTGCTGAGCAAAATAGTATACAATAATAATATTCTACTTACTTTCTTAAAATTTTTATTTTCCTAGAGTTGACACTTGCCTCTTTTTTCTTATTTTTGATACACCAAAGTCTCTCCACACTCTTCAAAAGGACCTTTAACCCCTTCTCAATAGTCATATTGCTACAATCTAAACTAGTTCTTTATCTGCTACGTGCAGTCTTTTTGCGGTATTGCTTTATCTGTCCTGGAAATATATCTTGCCTCTGTCCTGTTTGGTAACCTCTGCTTTTTAGACTAAATGTCTTTTTATCTTTTCTCTTGGCTTTCTGCATTTTGATGATGGCAGAGTTATTAGTAGCTTTCTGGGAAAGAGCATAGGTATTCTTATTTTTTTATTGGTGTGCTTGCCTGATATATGGCTTTCATAATATGCTCAAGTCTTAATTTCTTGAACCTGTGAGTGTCCCTTATCGGAATAAAGGTTTTTGCAGATGCAATTAAGTTAATGATCTTATCATGACAAGGTAATCCTAAATTAAGGTGGGCCCTAAGTCCAGTGACAAGACTGCTTAGACAGAAGGCATAGGAGGGAGTGTACAGCTATAAGTCAAAGAATACCGGCATCTACCAGAAACGGATTGCCCCCAGAGGGAATGAGACCTTGCCAGATTATGGACTTCTGGCCTCCAGAACTTTGAGAGAGTCAGTTGCTGTTGCTGAAGCTACCTTATTTGTGGTAACTTGTATGGCAACCACAGGAAACTGATATAACATAGATCTCCATGTTGGAAAGCAGTTTTCTCGGAAATTTTCTTATGTTTTCCTTTTATTTTTTGACAATGAGAGGTTCAAAATTCTGAACTTCATCTGTTCTGATTCTTTGTTCTTTGGAAACTTTAACTGTTTTCACTATCCTATTCTTAAAAACTTTTGCAGTGAAATGCCCTGGGGTGGCTTTTTAAAAATTCCTGTGCTGGACACTTTGTAGGCTTTATAATCAATCCAGTATAATTTCATGTTTTTCACTTCTAGACTAGTTATTTTGTTTGTTTGTTTGTTTTAATTTTGTCGCTTTCTCTTCTGTTTTCTCCTTTTGGCATTCCTGTTCATTTGTTTTGGGGTCTTTTGGAGCAATCTCTGATTTTCATAAGTTTTTCTTTCTAATTTTCTTTTGACCCTTTTCTGAAGAAGTTCTTCGATTTCTAGGCCTTATATTGAATTGGGGGGAAAAAATCTGATTTCATATTTTTAAATTTTGGAGACTTCTTTGTTATTTAATTGTTCCTTTCTTGGAGTCTTATTTCTATTTCATGATATCTATTTTCTGAGAAATTAATTTATAGGTATTGAAATTTTTTCTTCTGTTCTTTATTGTCTTTGTGTCTTCTGGGCTCATTTTTGCTATTTATTTTGGTCTCAGTCTCTAGTTGGAGGTCTTCCACAAGTGAATGGTGATTGTCACTGTCTATTCATATTTAAGGGTAAAGTATTAAAGAGTTGACTGAAAATTTGAGAGTGAGCTGAGATTGCTGATTGGTGAGCTCAGCTATAGGATAATCCAGTAGAGTTGGTTCTTTCATTGGGGGAAGTCCAAATGTCAGTTTTTATAGATTTTTTTGCTGCAACTATCATTGTTTTTGAGAAGAGGCCTAAAATCTGCTGATATTCCCAGAGCAGAATGTAGGGATAGTCTTTGGGGCTTCAGCTTTCAGTATGTAGACTTAAGCAATAAAATCTCTTTGTGCTCAAGTGTTTCAGAGTCCAAGACCTCTGTGGGAATATCTTCAGAGACTAAACTACTTGTTTGTGTTAGGGTAGCCTGGGGTCAGTCACTTGCCTCCATAAGTTCAGGAGGGCACCAAGGGGTCTAACTGCTTCTTATATAGAAAGCCAGCCAATCTTCTGTTTTGATCACACTCTCCACTCCTCCCTCTTCCAGTTACCTCTTGTTCTTGACATGAATCTACTTGATTCTCATTTGGATGTCAGTTTTGTCTTTGTAAATTGATTACTACTGTACTATCCAGTTTTCATCCCCTTAAAACAATTGCTGGCATCTTGTATTTTCTATTATTTTCTCTTTTGCATTGTTTCCTTTTTTGTTTATACCTTTTATATCATTTAATTTTATGGAGTTTTCTATTAGAAGTAGAAATAAATGCATGCTTGACATTTAACTAAAAGATGTCTTTTAAAAGCAGAAATGTTCACCTTATCATGGCTCTATTGCTTTAATGAAACTATTGGTAGTCTAAAATTGATTCTAAAATATTTTACGAGCAATAATCCTTTAAATAATTGATAATGAACATTTTTTGTACTTTGAAGTGAATATTTAAAAATACTTGTTTATAAGCCTACTTAAAAATTTTAGCCTTATAAAGAAGGACATTTCTGTATGTACAAAGCAGATGTAGACATCTTTATTTCTTTGAATTTGTGTCTTCCTTGGAAACAACTTTTGTGATAATCCCTATTTCTTTGTGGATTTTTAAACATTTAGATACATGGACATAAATGTGTATGTGTGTTTAAAGTTGTTTCCTAAAAAACAAAGTGTATGCTTTTAAAATTTTTCTAGTATGTTGATTTTTGTTTTTTAATTTGATGCACACAATTTCTCAGATTCATTTTTTACAAGTCATATATCTATGATTTATGAGTCTGTTATAAGGATGTGTATATTTGTGCACTGTATATCCATATTTGGCTCATTTCATCATATGTTCTATTTTTTGTTTGTTTTTATTTTAAATATGTGGGGTACAATTCAGAGTTAGGTATACAGATGTTCATTATGCAGGTACCCTTGTTGATGAAGTGTGCTCCCCTCTTCTAGTAGTTTCCCACTATTGCCAATCCTGCCCCCGCCCTCCCCTGGCAGTTTCCCACTACTGCCAATCCCTTTCTTATAGTGTTATGGCAGTTGTTCAACATCCATCTATGAGTGAGAACATGTGATACTTGGTTCTTTGTTTCTGTGACAGATAGCTCAGTATTATAGCCTCGCGTAAGTCCAAATTGCTGTGAAGTTCATAATTTTGTCTCTCTTTATGGCTGCATAATATTCCGTCGTGTACATGTACCACATTTTTTTTTTTTTGAGTTGAAGTCTCACTCTGTCACCCAGACTGGAGTGCAGTGACCGCTCCCGGCCACCACAGCCTCGCCTGCTGGGTGCCAGCAATCCTTCCACCTCAGCCCTCCAAGTAGCTGGAACTACAGGCACACGCTACCACGCTGGGCTAATTTTTGATTTATTGTAGAGATGAGGTCTCGCCAAGTCGTCCAGGCAGGTCTCAAACCCGCGGGCTCAGGCAATCCACTCACCTCAGCCTCCCAAAGGCGTGGGATCACCACATTTTTTTATCCAGTCCTCTTTCGATGAGCAACACAGTTGGTTCTGTTGTTGCTATTATGAATAATGCTGCAATAAACATGCATGTGCAGGTATCTTTTTCATAGAGTGATTTGAGTTCCTCTGGGTATATTCCCAGTAGGGAGATTGCAGGTTCATATGGGAGGTCAATTTTTAGATTTTTAGAAATCCCCACACTGTTTTCCATAGAGGTTGTACTAGTTTACACTGCCACCCACAGTGTAGAAATTCTCTTTTCGCCGCATCCTCTCCAGCATCTGTTGGTTTTTGAGTTATTGATGATGGCCATCCTGACTGGAGTTAGGTGGTATCTTGGTGTGGTTTTAATTTTCATTTATTTGATGACTACTGAGGCTGAGCATTTTTTTGTCTATCTGTTGGCTGCTCGTATGTCTTCTTTTGAGAAGTGTGTATTCATAGTTTTTTGCCCACTTTGTAATGGAGCTGTTTATTTATTTTTTTTTTTTGGCACATTTGAGTTCCTTGTGGATCCTAGATTTTAGGGCTTTGTCAGATATACAGTTGGCAAATATATTTTCCCAGTCTGTGGGCTGTCTCCCCACTCTCTCAATGGTTTCTTTTGCCTTGCAAAAGCTTGTCAGTTTGATGAGGTCACACTTGTCTATCTTATCTCTTATGGCATGGGCACTTGGGACTTTGATCAGGAATTGGTTGCCAATTCCAATTTCCGTAAGGGTGTCTCCTGCATTTTCTAAGGTTCTTATAGTTTGAGGTTTTATGTTTAGGTCTTTTATCCATTTTGAGTTGATTTTTGTGTATGGTGACAGGTAGCAGTTTGTTTTAATCTTCTGCATGTGGTCAGCCAGTTTTCCCAGCACCATTTACTGGATAGGTTCTGCTCTCCCTAGTGGTTGATGATGGAGGCTTTGTCAAAGATAAGTTGGTTGAAAAATTGAGTTTTTGCTTCTAGATTCTCTATCCTGTTCAATTGGTCTGTATGCCTGTTCTTGTACCAACTAGGCTGTTTTGATTATTGAAGCTTTATAATAAAGCTTAAAATCTGGGAATGTGATGTTTCCTGCTTTTTTTTTTTTTTTTTTTTGGTTGAGAATTGTTTTGGCTATTTGTGGGCATTTATGTTTCCATATGAATTCCTGTATTGTCATTTCCAGGTCTGAGAAGAATGCTGCTGGTAAATTAATGGGTATTGCATTAAATCTGCAGATTGCCTTGGGTAGGATGGCCAACTTAACAATGTTGATTCTTCCACTCCATGAGCACGCAATATTTTTCCATTTGTGTCATCTTTGATTTCTTTGAGCAGTGTTTTGTAGTTTTCATTGTAAAGGCCTTTGACTTCTTTGGTTAGGAATATGTTTAGGTATTTCATATTTTTTGTGGCTATTGTGAATGGGATTGTGGTTTTTATTTGGATTTTCTGTTTGTTTATTGTTGATGTATAGGAATACGACTGACTTTTGCACATTTATTTTATACCCTAAAGTTTGTCAAAGTCCTTTATCAGTACAAGGAGTTTTTTTTGACAGATTCTCTTGGGTTTTCATGGTATAGAATCATGTCTGCAAAGAAGGATAACTTAACTTCCTTTTTCTATTTGGATACCCCTGATTTCCTTCTTTTGTTTGATTACTCTAGCTAGGATTTCTTTTTTTTTTTTGAGACGGAGTCTCACTCTGTCGCCCAGACTGGAGTGCAGTGGCCGCTCCCGGCCACCGCAGCCTCGAACTGCTGGGCTCTGGCTATCCTTCCATCTCAGCCTTCCGAGTAGCCGGAATTACAGGCATGCGCTGCCACGCCCGGCTAATTTTTTTTTATTTATTGTAGAGATGAGGTCTCGCTGCCCAGGCGGGTCTCGAACCCACAGGCTCAGGCAATCCACTCACCTCAGCCTCCCAAAGGCGCAGGATTACAGGCTGAGCCACCGAGCCCAGCAGGATTTCTAATATGTTGAACAGGAGGGGTGAGAGTGGGTATCCTTGTCTTGCTCCAGTTTTCAGGGGAAATGGTTCCATTTTCACTCCCCTGGAAACAAATGAAAACAAAGAAACATTTTACCAATACTTCTGGGATGCCATGAAAGCTGTCCTAAGAGGGTAATTCATATCTCTGCGAACACACATGAAGAAAATGGAAAGATCACAAGTTAATAGCCTAACAAATCCCCTAAGGAAGCTGGAAGAGCAAGACCACTGAAACCCTATGCAGAAGAATCCAGATCACCAAAATAAAATCCCAAATTTGGGACATAAAAGAGAGAAATATAATTCAAAAAAATCAATGAAATCAAAAGCTGGTTTTTTGAAAGGATAAACAAGATTGATGGACCCCTAACTAGGCTGACCAAGAAAAAGAGAGCAAAAGCCCAAATAAACACAATCAGAAGTGCAAAAGATAAAGTCACAACTGACCCCAAAGAAATACAAAAGATTATCAGAGATTACTATGTATACCTGTATGGAAACAAACTTGAAAACCTAAGTGAAATGGAGGACTTTCTGACATCACACAACCTCCCCAGGTTGAAAAAAGAAGAAATCGAGACCCTAAATAGACCAATAACAAACAACCCAGGAAATTCACTCTGTCATAAGAAAACTACCTACAAAAAAAAAAGCCCCAAACTAGATGGCTTTCCATTTATATGGAGGAGCTGATACCAATCCTATTGAAAGTATTCCAGGAAATCGAGAAAGATGGAACTCTCCCCAAATCATTTTATGAAGCTGACATCACATTGATACCCAAACCGGAATAAGATCTGACAAAGAAAGAACTAAAGGCCAGTGTCCTTGATGAACATAGATGCTAAAATTCTCAACAAGATTTTAGCAAACCAGATCCAACAGCACATCTCAAAAATCATCCACCATGACCAAATAGACTTCATCCCCGAGAGGCAGGGCTGGTTCAACATCCATAAGACCATAAATGTAATTAAATGCATAACAGATGTAAAGACAAAAACCACATGATTATATCATTAGGTGCTGACAAAGCTTTTGATAAAATCCAGTACCCCTTCTTGATTAAAAATCTTCGAACATCTAGACATAGATGGAACATACCTCAAAATAGTAAGAGCCATGTATGAGAAACCCACAGCCAACATGCTGTTGTTTTTGAATTTGGATCTCACTGTGTCACCGACTGGCACATGCCATGATTATAGCTAACTGCAGCCCAAACTCTTGGTCTCAAGTGATCCTCCAACCTCAGCCTCCTCAGTAGCTAGTACTACAGGGCACATGCCTCCACTTCCAGCTTTTTTTTTTTTTTAGAAAACAGTTTTTTGTAGAGACAAAGTCTCTATGTTGCCCAGGTCGGTTTCAAACTCTGAGCCTAAGCAGTCCTCCCGCCTCGGCCTCCCAAAGTGCTGGGATTACAGGCATGAGTCACTGTACCTGGCCTTCATTTCATATTTTGTATTTTTGAGGGCTCCATTGTCAATGGAAAGAGTTACTGTTAAAAGTCTGCACTTTCCATTTGAAACAAAGGTTTTTGGCATCTAGATTGAGTATCTTTTAAAAAATATTTCAGAACATCCAATGCAATACTATAAGAAATGACTGACGGTGCTGGGAAACTATGGGGGGGAGGGGGATGGGATTAACAGTAGCAAATATCTGTCGGGGGATGGGAAAACACCTCTTATCAACAGGGTGCCTGAATGAAACGTAATTGTACAACTAACCCTTAACTGTACCCCACAAAACCATAATAAAAAATACTGATTAATGAAAAAAAAAATATTTCAGACTGTCTTTCATATCATTAGCTATTTATTATCTTTTTAATCTTCTGACCCTGCTGACTTGAATGATATTTTTATCTTTTGAATTGTTTATCTATTTCCTAATTTTGTTATATGCAATGATTAGTGTTGGAGTAAAGTACTTAGAAACTTGTATCTTAGATAACCTTTAGGAATGAAAAAGTTGTAATCACTTTTTAAAGATCATTTTTAGGAGAAGAGATTTTTAGATGACTTATAAGTATTTTAAAGTTGTCAAATGGATAAATTATATTTGAGTTACTAATTATTTTACTGTATTCTTTGGAGCTGGACTTGGGTACTGCAAAGTAAAATAAAGGTACTTTATAGGCTCAATAAGAGATAACAACTAATATTTATAAATCAAAAAGCCTTTAACTGGAGCCTTGTGCACGTATTATTCTAAGTAATTTTTCAACTATAAAAATTAGCTCTTCAGTTTTTTTTAAATTTTCTTTTAGAAACCAGTTTTTTTTTTTTTTAGAAACCATCGCATAACTACTTCTATAATGTTAAGCCAGTTTATTTGTACAGAGAATGTATGTCACTTTAATACTTGTAAGCACATTGTCCCCTTGACATTCACAGATTTAACAATCTTATTTTACTTCATTTAAAAATATTTCTCTCATTGCAATGCTAATGTGCAGGAGTAAGTCACTAATTGGTGAATTCATTGTCCAATGTCCACTTTTCAATAATGCTTATTGTTTTCTCTGTTTGCCATCATGTCATGATCAATGTAAATCTTGTTAAATCAACATTAGGGACTTACAAGGGGGGGACCAAAAAAAACCCCGGCATTTACTTATAAAACATATGGGAGTTTTTTTGAGTTGGAGTCTCACTCTGTCGCCCAGACTGGAGTGCAGTGGCCGCTCCCGGCCACTGCAGCCTCGACCTGCTGGGCTCCGGCGATCCTTCCGCCTCAGCCTTCCAAGTAGCTGGAACTACAGGCATGCGCTACCACGCCTGGCTAATTTTTTGATTTATTGTAGAGATGAGGTCTCGCCTGCCCAGGCGGGTCTTGAACCCACGGGCTCAGGCAATCCACTCACCTCAGCCTCCCAAAGGTGAAAACATTTTGTATTTATTCGTACATGTATAAACTTCAGTCACTTTCAAAGCACTATCCAGTTGATGCAATACACCTATCGAGACACTTTCTCCTGCTCAAAACAGTTTTTGAACTTGTCAATATTGATACCTTTTAGTGCTTCTGTTTTTTGTTTCCTCTCTTCCACATTGACAAAACATTTCCCTTTGAGGACTTTTTTCATCTGGGAAAACAAAAGTCTCTTGGGGCGAGATCAGGTGAATTGGGAGAGTTGGGCCCAAGGGTCATGCCGTTGTTGTCCAAAAACTGGTGCACACTCAGTGTGGTATGGGCAGGTGTACTGGTAAATCACCCATCATGAAATGGGCAAATGCATTGAAAGAATCTCAAAAAAAGAGAAATTACTGAAACTGAATGTAACCTCGCAACTGTGCCTGCTGATACACTGATGCTGATGAGTTCCTAGGAAGAACACTTACCTAATGGGGGAAGTGGCTTGCCCTCCAAAAGATAATTCCATTTTTTGGGAAGTTCTCCTGTAGTATTTTATTGCATTTATATTTTTGTTTGATTAGGCTGTAGAAAGTAATATTGCTAGTAGGTGTGAGAAAACCTAAGAAAATAATGATCCTTACCCCAGAAATAGAAATTTTAGGTGACGTGTTGAATGTCTGCTTCTATGGAATGAATCAGTCCACCAAACATTTTACTTAAAAACAAGAGAAACCCTTTTCTCAATTGAGTTAGTAAATGTTTCAGGTAGTTTGTATATTGCTCATAAGATTAGAAAGGTTCCCCCCCCCCCCCGCTTTTTAAAGAGATGAGGTTTTGCTGGGTTGCTCAGTGTGGCCTCAAACTTCTGGCTCAAGTAAGTAATCCTCCTGCCCTAGCCTCCCAAAGTGCTGGTATTACAGGTGTGAGCCATTGTACTTAGCCCATAAAATTAGAAAGTCTTAAAGTTGGAAATATTGTGATGTGCATAGGAAACATGGTTCTCTAGAGGAATATGCTTCAGAAAAATATAAGTAACTTAGCTTTGAATTTAAAATGGAGTGAAGCAAACGTGGCAAAGGGAAAAAAGCCTACCAGTTCTGTAATTTGTCATAATTTTATAATTTTCTCTTTTTATTCTATTTTCTTCCATGGAGGTTGGGATATAGGGTGTTTGCTAATGGGTGGAGTGTTAGAAAAAGAGATTCTGAGGAAGTTAGAATCAGACTTGAAGTCTCATAATTCTGTTAAGGAATTTGGACTTTATTTCTTTTCATTTATTTGGCATTATTTTTAAGGAAAAGGGAGACAGTTGCCATAACTAAAGCAAGAGAGAAGAACTCCTTGTGTGGGGATGGAATGGGTTGGGTATGAACAGAAAATAGGAATCAGATTGGAGAGGCAATCTGAGAAAATAGGAATCAGATTTGAGATCTAGATTGACTTGATTGGGGATTAACATGATGTGGAGGGATAAGAGAAAGGGAATAACTGTGAAGTTGACAACTTGGGAGACTCAGAAATAGTATCTGACCTTTTTGACCAAAATTGAGAGTCTAAAAGAAGCAACATGTTTGAAAGGTAAAGACTTTTGGAGGCAAAGGCTGTTCCAGGTTATAATCACAGATGAGAAGATTGATAATAACGGCCAAGTTAACAGCAACAGTGTGGGAGAAGTATGGCCACAAAGGAGGCAACCAGAGTAGCAAAGTGTGGTGAGACCATTTGTAGCAGGAGCTGACTCTCAGGAGGGTCCCTGAATCTTTAAGAGCAGTTAATCTGTTTACTGAGTCAGGGAAGAGGGATAGTGTATTTTAGAGAGTTTTCCACATGATTAAATTTAAAGGTTTCAAGGTTTGGAGAATTAATTTTCACTTATTTGGAAGGAATTCTGTAATCCAGAACCTGTAATCCCTTCCAAATAAATGAAGCATTGTACCAGCTACATGTCAACATGTGGCAAGGCCTGTTTACTGATTCTTGCTGTAGACTCTGAGTGATTTTAAAAGAGATTAAATTGTGTTTAGGACATTGTTTAAGGAAGCAATAAAAACTTACATTTTACATTTATTAAGAAAGATTTCATTAAAAATTTAAGCTTTAACTCCTAAAGTAATAATACCTCTCTTTTTCCATTCAGAACATGTACCTATCTACTGATATTTTCCCAATATGTTAATCAAGATTATAGTTTCTTAGAATGTGATTTTGTTTTTTCTAAAGGCGAGTCAGAAGCGAATGTATGATGCATTTTGAATCTGTGAGTCTCTAAGGAGAATATACTAGCTGCTGTTAAGAAAGTGCTCACTATATGACACTTGTATTCCTTATTATTATTATTTTTTTAAAATTGAGTCAGGTTGTTACTTTGTCGCCCTGACCGGAGTGCAATGGCATGATCACTGCTCACCACAACTTTGACCTCCTGGGCTCAGGCAATTCCTCTGCCTCAGTCTCTTGAGCAGCTGGGACTGCAGGTGCACGCCACTATGCCCAGCTAATTTTTGGATTTTTTGTAGAGATGAGGTCTCTATGTTACCCAGGCTGATCTCAAACTCCTGGAATCAGTCATTTCTCCTGCCTTAGCCTTCCGAGTAGCTGGGACTACAAGCACATGCTACCTGGCTAATTTTTGGAATTTTTGTAGAGACAAGATTTCACTATGTTGCCCAGGCTGGTCTTGAACTCCTGGGCTCAAGTGATCCTTCTGCTTCAACCTCCCAAAGTGCTGGGATTACAGGCATGCACCACCATGCCTAGCTTTGTACTCTTGAATTATAGACTTCATGGCAAATTTGAAATTGCTGGTATATCAATTTCAAATTTTGTTGTTGTAATGAAACTGCAATAATGTGTAGTAAGGAAAATACTAGGTAATTTCTGTTGGAAAGTGATATCCTTAGTGATGGCAGGGCAGCACATTTCAGTAGAAGTCCCTAGGAAGAAAGGTTACTGGAAGAGGCTAGGTGTTTAGTTTTTCTGATTTTTGTGGCATGAGCACTTTAAATGTCAAACACAGAGATAAGATAGGTGCTCTCATAAAGTTTTTATAGTTAAAAACCTCATAATTTCTTTGTGGCTAGATATTTAGTGGTGGAAATACTTTTGAAATACCTGGCTTCTTGGGTGTCTTACAACTTAGACCCAGACTCTGAATTGCTATGTACTTTTAATACATGTACTTTTTGTATGTGTGTTCTTTCTGGTTCTTAGATCTGAGTCATTGCTTTTAAAGACTGAAGCTGAAGAATAGAGGAACTTCCTCACACAGGTCTCTTGGTGGTCCCCCCACAACTTTGAGGATTTAGTTTTTAAATGAAGTTGGGGGTGAAAGGTAGGCAAAGGGTTAGAGAAAGATACTGTCCTTAAATTGCCCCTGCATTGCAGGGCAGCAGTGTTTTACTCTCACATAAAAGCTTCTCTGATAGGAATGTGTGGAATCCTAACTTTGTAAATAATTCAGCTTAGTGTTTGTTTACTGAAAATGCCTAAATAGATTAGAGTTTAGAGAAAAGTGAGACTACAAGTTTGTACGAGCAGGATTGTACATATTACTGTTGATGGGAACAGTTTAAAACCAGGTTTTCATTTCTATTAAAATTTGCTGTTAAGTTTTAATGTAGGGTAGTTTCTGATCTGACCAGTTATAATCAAATCAAAATGTAGGTTGTATAACTGCAAAATCCTGTTGCAACCATTAGTGCCTGCTGTTTAAAAAGATCTAAGTTACTAAAAATAGTAAGAATCACAACAGAAAGTGTCTCTCACCCAGATTAGCTCCAGGAACTAGGGCTGGCTAATGAGCTACATTAGCAAGACTAGGAAGAGTAAGGAGGGAAGCATCTTGCATTCTGACTTTTCCTAGGACTCATGTCCCTTTCATTTGATGTGGAATGGAGACTGACACATCTTAAATCTAATCTCTCAAAACTATTATATAAAATAAAATGTTACCATAGAAATTTCAGAATTATGGAACTCATGAAATTAACTTAGAACATTTTTTTAATAAGTTCTGTTCATTTATCAAGGAATTAAAGTTTACTAGAAATAAAATGCATCTTGTATTTAATCATTATGTACCTAATATAAATTTGAGAATTCTTTCTTATCCCACTTCTTTTATGAACATTTTCTAACAGGAGGAAAATTTCAAAGAATAGTTGTGTGAACACTTGTATTTCTATCACTTGGATTCAAAAATTGTTAACATTTATTCATGTTTGTTCTATAGTGCTATCTGCCTTTCTCTCAAAACAGTTTTCCTTTGCTTGGGTTGAGTATTTGAAGGTACCGCCCAGATATGTGTCAAAGTTATTCTCTCTCCCATTTTTTAAACAGTTTTATTGAGCATTAATTTACATAACATGCAACTAAAAGGATTTTTTTTATAACTTTGAGAACCAAATCCAGTTAAGGTTCACACTCTGCATTTTATTGTGTCTTGCTCTCTTTTATTTTAGACCATACTTCTGCTTTTTTACTTTTAAAAACTAACTTTTTTTTTTTTTTTTTTGAGTTGGAGTCTCACTCTGTCACCCAGACTAGAGGTCAGTTGTGTGGGATTGGCCTGTTCTTTTGGTATCATGTTGATAGCTTGCTGGGTGTAGTTGTCTAAACATGGAAGCTTAACATTGAGATTGCACATGTTCATATGTAAACACAGAAATCAGAGTCAGGATAGATCTTTGATAGTCAGCAATTTTTATATGGCTATGCACTTCTTAGAATTTAATTGAAAGCTTTGAATTGTTAATTTAACAGGAGAGATGTTATAATTGTTGGTTCTGAGTAGATCTTTGTCCATTTGTTAACAGCTCTTTTATTTGAGGTGAGGAGATTGACAAAGAAAACTTGGATTAAATCAAGGAAAATGACCATTTATCCAGTTAAATAACTTAACCTAGTAGAAATACCATTTCAGTTTTAGGAGTGTAGGTTTGATATTGTAGAAATAAGGGATAGAGAGTGTAGCATATTCTATGAAGAGAGTTTACCTTCCTACTTTATTGGTCTCCTGTCAGTGTGGCATGAGAAATATTGGAACTGTTTTATTGTTGGTTTTTAAATAGCACAGATGTTTTTCATTTGTCTCTTTATGTTGGTTAAATTATAGTACAAAGTGTACTGATATTTGATTTACTGAATCAGTTCTGAAATCTTTGCTCACATTCATATCCTGTTCAGTCTTCAGGTTATATTTAAGCACAAGCTTTGCTCGATACTTTGACATAAGGAAGATGGGGGTGAGCCAGTAGGACATTTTTTCAGTTTGTAATAGAGTCTAGTTGTTTTTTTGTTGTTTTTTTTTTTTGATGGAATGAATGTTTCAGGCCTATATGCTTTTTAAATAAAGTGAAGCTTCAGCAGAGTCAGGTAAGGAATCTTGTAGCCCAGCTTTTCATATCTTTTTTATTCAAAATTGCTTTTTTAAGTGGTTAATGATCCCACAAAGGTAACACTGTATTCTCACCAAAAGTATGCTTAGAATTTTACGGAAATTATTTCTGTGAACATAATAAATAAATATGCATAGACTGTTTGCTCCCTGATGACAGGTACTTTGTTTTGTTCATGACTATATTTTTCAACCCTGAGAACCATGCTAAATGCACAGTTAATTCTCAATAAATGTTTGTGAAATGAATGTAAAATCTTATAGCTGAGTGTGTGCATCTGTTGTATTAGTTAATACCACAAGGTGGTACTGTTGTACCATGCAATGAAAGCCTGAAATTCTCAGGCTCTTATATGGTACTACATAAATCCTATGACTAAATGAAACGAATTGACTACCTATTATGTTTATTGCCTGCTTCACTTATTTATAATTTTAACTTGTGATTAGTTTTTGATTACATGATTGGTGTGGGTCGGGCAATGAGATCGTAACCTAAATAAAGAACATTTGGTTCAAATTTTTATAAAATATTAAATGTGATAGCATCTATAAAAACCTAGCACAGTACCAAGATTAGTTTCCCTTTCTCTCTTTTAATTTACTTTGAGCCAAAAGCCTTTGTTAAATTGCTATTTGTGTTTGAATAATTTGCCAACAATTTTCTAATGAATTTTCACTGACTTAAATAACGCTATAAGACTGTTTTGTTTGTCAAAAGATTTTTAAAAATTAATACAAACTTAGATTTTACTGTATTTTTATCCCCCACAAACTTTTCAAAATTTTGCTTTTATGTTTCTTCTGTGGGGTTGCTAAAACAATTTGAGAATGTATAGTTTTTTATTGTATATTTGTATGTGTATGATCATGGTCAATTTATAATTTATCTTGGTTTTGGCCCTATTGTAAAACTCAGCATTAAAGTTTGTTTTGTAGCTTGGACCTTTTTTATTTCCTTATGATTAAATTGACTTTGGAATATTTTGAATCTGTAATTTTCCTCAGACTGAAGTGAAATCAGAAGAGGGCCCGGATTGGAAAATCCTACGTGATGATTTCATGATGGGAGCATCTATGAAAGACTGGGACAAGGAAAGTGATGGACCAGATGACAGCAGACCAGAATCTGCAAGTGACTCTGATGCATAAAGCATTGTAGAAAATACAATTTGCAATCACTTTATTTTTTTCTAGAAAAATAATTCATCCTCTGATAGTTGGGGAGTTATAAGAATACCACTTGTAAGAAAGCAAAAAGACTTTTACCAGCTTTGGTATTCCCCCTTTTCACATACACTTTATTGAAATTATATTTTTCAACTCTTGGTTAATTTTAAGCATCGTTCCTTAAAACATTTGTAAGAAGAAATATTTGTGCTTTACCAGCAAGGTGTGCATTTTGCCAGGATCATGTTGGTTATGTCTATTGGTGTGTTTTTCAGGATCACCAGTGTTTCTAGAAATGTAGTATCAATTCATAATTAAAATAAACTCTTTGAAGTTCATGTTTCTCTTCCAATTTATAGGCCTAGGTGTCTATAGTTTTGAGAACAATTGATACATTTTTGTTTGTTTGGGGATGCTAGTGAGAAAACCTGTGTAGTAAAATTTAAAGTTATACTATTTCTGATTTTGGGTGGTCATTTTAACTTTCGATGATCTGGCAAATATGAACCAAAGGATTTCTACTTTTATATGGTTTCCTTTTACTACATAATACAAATAATGACTTAGATTTATTTTAAGTGTTAGGCTGTTTTTGCAAGAAAGATTTAGTCGGGTGGAAATTCTCATGATTCACTTAGGCAATAAGACACAATTTCTTGGGAAGCATATTTGATATGTTCTTGCTCTCTCTTCTTTTTTTTCCTCTCAAATTTGAGTTGGCTTAAATTCTCTTTTATGAACTGCCCAGCCAGTGAAATGATGGAGTTCGACAAGTAATCTGCAGCAGAATATTACATCTGATTTGAGACTTGTTTCCATATTGTTGCCTTAAAGTTTACTAAATTGGGTGACTTGTAGTATCTAGTTGTTAGAAAGGGGAGGGAAAGACTGTTTAATATCAATCCAAAATTTCTGTGAAACGTGGCCCAAGATCTAAAGTTTTTAAGGAAACTATTTAATAAATGTGATCTACTCTTTTCTGAAAGGAATCTATCTCTTTCACCATCTTTCCATAATAAAAACAGTTTGCCTCCTACCACCCAATTGCACATACTTGCATCTGTTGTATATTGAGGGATAATCCTTCCGCCCTGAACTGTGCTAGAGCAAAAATGTTTATATTTTTACACCTATTTGAGTGTTACTGTATTATATGACTAAAGTTAAATTAGTCCGTGGCCTGGTATTTATCATAAAGGAAGGTGTACACTTAAGATATCAAGTGGTTAAAATAGTAAATATTGCAACACATTTTTGTATTCTAACTTTTGAACTTTAGTGTCTTTTAATATAAATAAATGTGAACAAATATTCCTCAGCAGTAATGAGTGCTAAATATCTTGATGTAACTTAACACAGATTAATATTTCAGTATAACCTACAAACATGGAGATACCTTTGAAAAAAAATATATGCAGCATCTAAAAACTTTTTTGTCCCCCAAACTAAAGAGTATACTTTATTTTTTGTTATTAACTTGTTTCTGGGTTATACTAAAGTTTTATGAAAATTTTTCTGAATATTACATTTAGATGATAGAAATGGATAATTTCTTGTTTACCAAAAAGTTGTTTTGAAATTTTGCTTGTATTTTATAGTTCCTTGTTTAATTTCACAGAATTGAACAAGATTTACAAGTTGACAGTAAGGAAGAAAATATTTGCAAATTTTCATTGTTCAGAAATTATTTAATTCCAAAGTAAAGTTGAGTCATCCCTATAAGGAAAAGAAGTATCACTTATATAAGAAGACTATAAAGTATATATAAATTACATGAAATAATTTTTATCATATGGATGAAATGTCTTATGTATATTAGTATTTCTGCATCTTGAGTATACAATAAGTAAAACACCATAGTGTATAAATATGAACCTAAGGGTGAGCGTATTTTAGAAACTGTATTTTTAGATGAATGTTTGAAATAGTCTAGTTCTGTCACCTTTACCCTAAATGTTTTACCTACACACTTAAATTCTTCTGACACCAATCAGATTAATAATCTGTATTTATTTAATTTTTCTATGTTGTATTTGAATTTTTTTTAAGGGGAAGAAAGATAGAACTGTAATCTCCTCTACCTATTTGTTTAAACATAACAATATTAAGATTTTGTTTTTGGTAACTAATCACAAGAATATAGTTTTCTTTGCTTAAAAAAAAACTATAGAAAAGAGGAACCAACAATTTAAACATATTTCTTATTCCAAATATCTAGAATGCTCTAGATACTTGGATGACTGGGGTGAGTGTTGTCAGTATTTAGCATAGTTTAGGTTAAGTTGTTAATTGTTTTTAAGCATCAAAATTTGAAAGTCAAAGATAATACCTGACTGAATAATATAGGATTGAAAATAACTTAGAATCATCTTCGTAATTTAGCACTTTAGCATGGAGTTGGAGCACTGAATTTATTTCAAGTTACCTAGAATTCTGCACTGCTCAAATATTATTCAATTGATTGTAAATTATACCATGTAAATCCTTTAGATAGAATAGTTTAGAGGCTTACTGTCAGTACTTAGAGCCTAAAGTGACTCAGTAGGTAGTACTGGAAGGTTTATTTGAGGGCAGAGTGCAAGTCTTTAAAAATATTTTTTGTCTTTAAAAGAGATGGGTGAGAAAGGGATGTATAAATTCTGAGAATGAGAAACCTCTTAGGGCTTTTTAATAAATATATTTTGCACATATGGATATACTTACTATTCATTGACTACCAACTAAACTAATCCTGTTACCTGTGAAATTGTGTTATTAAAGAAACTGTAATGTTTAAGAGAATGCCTGTTAAGGTGTCTTCAAGGAACATAAACATTTCTATTAAAAAGATAGTAGGAGGTCAAATAAATAAGCTAATACTTTTGCCTCCTTTGGATAACTCTTTTTCTTCCTTATATGTATTTATTTTTAATTTTATTAATATATGTGGTCATAAATGAAATGGAAAGAAAATTTTACTTCAGAATCTTTTAATAACTACAGCATGCCATTATTGTCCTTAGTAAATTGATGTTGTACAGCATGAGTTTTATATACAGCCGACCAGTGAACAACATTGGTGTTGGATGCATTGACCCGTGCAGTTCTACCTGTGTGCAGTTCAACCCCGTGTTGTTCAAGGGTTAACTATTTATAACATTTGTAATTTCTTAAGGAAATAAACATGAGTAGTTGTAAAATAGAAACTTGTGCTTATTTTTATTAATTTTTTTGAATTGAGGTCTTTGTCACCCAGGCTGGAGTATAGTGGCATGGATCATGGCTCACTGCAGCCTCAACTTCTTGAACTTAAGTGATTCTCCCACCTCAGCCTCCTGAGTAACTGGGACTACAGGTGTGTGCCACCTCACCTGGCTAATTTTATGATTTTTTGTTTGTTTTTTTGGTAGAGATGAAGTTTTGCTATGTTGCCCAGGCTGGTCTCAAACTCCTAGGCTCAAGGGATCTTCCTGCCTTGGCCTCCCGAAGTGCTGGAATTACAAACTTGAGCCACTGAGTCTGGCTGAAATTGTGCATTTTTAACTTAGATGTAAAGTAACTTTACCATCATTTCTTGACTTAAATATCTTAGTAGAGTTAGAGAGTTAAACACATGACATTGAACACCCATTCCAGGAAGTATGCTAGAATTATTTAAGTGATTTGTTTATAGTAGAAGATGATATTATTTTAAACCTATAAAGACCAAAAAATTGACTTTTTTTAAAGTGAAATCCCTGCAGTAAGTTCTCACTGTAGGAGTTGAGTAGTGTGGCAGTTTAGTTGAACAGTGATAAATCTACCAGGACTTTAAAAATTCTTTGTTAACAGATAGCATTTTAGAAACAAAACTATAATGGAATCTAGGTTGTACACTAATGGGAATCCTAGAATAATGAACCATGTGCAGAGCTATGACTATTAGTTTGTCAACACTTCACTGATATGTTAACTTTGTTTTTATTTGGGAATGTTTTTTCCAGTGGAGATTCATCCTGCTCTTCCTCACGTTCATCTATTAGGATTGGTGTGATTGGTATTTGTCTCCACTCTGCATGTCAGTGATAGGTATAGAGGCTGTTAAGTCCTGCAGGTATTATGAGTATGAAGACTATTTGAGGTGAGTATGAGACTATTGGCAGTAAGAACAAATTTTGGAAACAGGAGAGAAAACTATTCCATGCCTACAAAAAGCTCTCTCATTCCTTCCCCAAGAAAACAGGAGTCTGACTTTTGGCCAGTTGGGTGGGTGAATCTTATTGACGATTGTAGCAGAGGTAGGCCTAGTAAATTTTTTTTACTGGGTGAGCTTTTCTGAAACTTGATTAAATGTATTAATCAAAGAGACCTACAAACAGATTTAGAAGTAGAATCTTGTTTGAGGTGGGTGGTAAGACATTTAGAATTGTGATTAATGTTTTAACAAAGTGCTGAGTAATGAATCTAGTCAGAATTGTATATATGGAAGACACATTCTAACAATTCTTAAATAATTGTAGAATCTCTAAAGAGTGTTTTCCAGCTTAGAGAACCACATTAATATTTTTCATCTAACCTACTGAGGATAATTTCAGAAAGTAGGATGTAGGGCATTTTCTCTTGGTGTTTGTAAACTTTTTTAGTTTTATTTTGTTTTGTTAAAAATACTCAGTCCAATATTGCTCACCTCTTTCTCCCTTTTTGCCTTAATTCTCAGGGTATACATACGTAACTTTCTATTAAATGCTCTTTGGTTTTCAACTCATTAAGGTAAACAAGGATATATGTTAGAGGAATGGGCATAATCCTTTATAATACAATTATAGAGACTAAAGCCTCTAAATCATTGCTGGTGATGGGACTTTCTGTGATGTTGGAAATAATTTATGTCTGTGCTATGGTAGCCACTAGTGCAAGTGGCTATTGAGTGGATCAAATGTGGCTAGTGATATGGAGGAACTACATTTTTAACTTAATTTTAATTACTTTACATTTTAAAAGCTACTTGTGGCCAGTGGGGCTATCTGAAGTATGAAGAGAATAGACTTAAAAGAATGAAGACTAAATGCAGGACATGTATTTGGTCTAAGAAAACAACAGTGAATTTTAGAATTGTAAATCTATCTTGAGCTTTTCCCATAAATGTTTATGGATGTAATTTAGGCATATACAAATATTGGTACCATTTTATTGATTGAATTATTGTTTATTTTCCCCCCACCATTTATATTTTGAAAAATATGTATTAAATTCCTTTATAATCAGATTTTAAACAGGGTAACTATTGTCCTTAAATGTTGTTAACTCACTATTAACAACAAATGGCATTTGGTTTTTTAGTATTATTTATCATCTGTAGCTTTTATGATTAATACACCAAACTTTAAATCTTATTGTTCTTCCCTGAAAGAATTGGTTTTTTGATGTATCAAAAGGAATATTTAGAATTGCCAGAGTAACAGGTACATGTTAAGTAGTGAATTCCATGGTTTGAACTTGTTTCTAGGAACCTACTTAGTTAGGAAGTTTCCTGAGTAAGTGTCTTTGTTTGTAGGATCCTAGATTTGTCTAACAATTGCATTCTGTTCTAGCACATACTCGACATACTGCCAGAGCAAATGTAGGTTGCAGATTTGGGCAAAGAAAGAAAGAAAGAAAATAAAGAGCACAATGAGCATTATTAGCATAACCAGTTTAAAATAATGAGGTGTTAACCACATTTGTATAAATAACAGTTTCTCTAACCCCTGAATCATTATCCTGCATTTTTAATGCAATCAGTTCATAAACATCAAAGTGAAAACACCAAATTTGTATGGGGTCAAGACCAACTGGGACCTGAATGGAGAGACAGCTGAGAGCTGTGTCCATATGCGTGGGTGGCCTCGCAGCTGTTGATTCACCCTCAGGCTACTAGACAGTTGCTTCTTTGCACTTACAGAACCAGACTTCAGTCTTAGGTAAAAATGTATCCCTCCCATGGAAAGGACATAAACAATGGATTGACATCAGCTCTGAAAACATCAGTGTGGCAGCCAGGCACAGCAGTTGCCCTGAAACGCAGAGTAGTACCAAGCATAACACCAGGGTGGTTTCTACACAATAATATTTGTCTTTGTACAATAACACTGGGTTCTCTTAAGTGTATTATAAATATAAAAGCTCATTGTCCAAAATGTTCAATGTGGTGATATCTTTCTTCACAAATGGTAGGAACACTAGGAATCACTACATTACCTGAGACGTTACTGTCACATCTTGGTCCTCACAAGGACTCCCAAATACACTCTTTAATAATCAGTAAAATTATGTTTACATTTTAAGAAATATCAATATTCATTGTTAGATGGGAGACAGCATAATTTTGGATTATGAACTGAGTTCAAGGTTCAGTTTCAAGTAGCTATGTGTCCTAACTTTTCTACTTTTCTCCAACCTTTTAAAATGATGGCCATGAAGATTGGTGAAAACACAGTGTCAATGAATGATATATTAACTAAACAAGGAAGATTAAAAACATTATGGATAGTATAAGTAAATTTTTTAAATGCCAAAAATGAATGAAGTGAATATAGGAATATAACAGTACTTTTTTTTTAAGAATGTAATTTTTGATATTTTAAAAAGACAGGTCTCACGTTGAGTAAAATGATCCTGACGTTTAAGAAGATACTAAAACATCTTTTTTTTGCTTATTCTGTTCTAAAACTCAACCTCTAAATACTGTTAAATAGAACACTATTAGGGTTGATTATTGCCCATATTTGATGACTGGATGAAGAGTCCTGTTTGCTAGAATCTTTCTTTATTTTTAAAAGTTTACTGATTACCCTGCAATGAATAGTGAACGTAAGAAGTTTGACTCATCTCCTCATGTGTCACCTGTTTCCCTGTGCCTCTTGATTAATAAAAATTTATTTTAAAATAACTTGTTTTCTTGGTTTTATTTTTAAAATATTGTTGCCATTTTTTTCAACCATCCCATCCCATTTTGCATAGTTCCATCACTTGTAAAGGTTGGAACAGAACAAGTGATAAAAATAGCAAACCTTTATGTATTGTATGACAGATACTATTTAAGCATTTTTTAATGCCCCCATACAGTCTTTCTAATAACCGTATTAGGTAAGTGGTGTTATTGCCCCATTATACAGATGGGGAAATAAGCAGTGGTTTAAATAACCGAAAGTCACACAACTATCTATGGTAGTCAAATCCAGGCTCAAGTCACAGAGCTGCTTTGCATAACAGTGATGCCTTGCATTTTAGATTATGTTAATGTCGTATGGCAAATGAGATCATAGAAATTGAATTCTGCTCTGGAAGAAAAAAGTGGGCATTCATCTGTTGGTCTCGTTTACTATGATACAAAACTATGGCCAGTGGAAGATAAAAGTGGATGCCATGTATCAAAAGATGAAAAATTTCTTCACAATGGCAATTTAGAATTAACATATCACCCCAGGGTTCATTGTAGTTGCTGCTGTCAGTTTACCATGCAATGTGCTATTAGAGGATCCATTATATGTCTTGCCTGAGCATGTCTGATAATTAAGACTTACAGTTTTTTTTTTAGTCAAGGTCTCACTCTGTCACCAGACTGGAGTGCACTGGTTCTATCACAGTTCAAATTCCTGGGCTCAAGCAATCCTCTAGCCTCAGCCTCGCAAGTGGCTGGGACTATAGGCACAAGCCACCATGCCTGGCTATTTTTTTATTTTTATTTTTTATACAGATTCAGTCTCATTTTGTTGCCCAGGCCAGTCTCGAACTCCTGGGCTCAAGCAATCCTCCTGCCTTGGCCTCCCAAAGTATTGGCATCATGGGTGTGAGTCACTGCGCCCAGCCGGAATTTTATATTTTAATTATCTTGATGCTGCAGAAATGTAAGTTGTGTCTATTAGAAATAGATTGATTGCTATTGCCCTTTGTATTACTAAGATACAATATACTGGCTATATGCTGCTGTTTGTTAATGATGTTATATAACTAAAGGGTATAAGTGGCTGGACATTTTTGCTGTGAAGAATTTAGATATTTAAGTTATGCTTTTAAATAAGGACTAGATTTTAGCTTAGCATGTATTGTCTAGGAGATAGGTAACTAAAATTAAGGATGTCTCATTGCTATTGATCTAGCATATTTAAAAATGCATGTTTACAATATTTATGTGAAACTAATTTTTATTTGATGTGCAGTAGCAACAAATTAATGGAAAATTACAAATCAGTGATTTGCAAATCAATGAGTTACAATATGAAGTTGTAAGACATACCACTGCTTTCCTCTAGGTGGCATGATTTAGGCTGTCATTGATTCAACTGATAAATTTTTTTTCCCCCACAACCACATTAGTAGCTAGTTTCTGAACAATCAATATAACTGTGGCATTGATTAGATTTAATTGCTACAACTGGTCCAATAGCCAGATAGACCTTGCAACAGCCTGTTTTTTAATTACCCTATGTTACTTAAAATTATAAAACAAAAACTTAAATACTACAAACCTGTTATTATAATAAAGCAGCAGTCAAAATCATTTTTGTGCAGGGCTGAATTTGTGCAGGGCTGAAGTCTCTTTAGGTCACAGTGACACATTGATTTCTGGATTTATCTCTTTGGTTTATGGTAAATAGCTTGTCATTTGCTAGGAACTGCCTTAGTACTTAAAAGACACATTTAGATAAATTGAAATAATCTAAAGAGAAACCAGAGATTATAGGATTCTTGATCACAACACTTTTCAAGGTAACAGAAAATAATCCTTTCAATTATATGAAGTTAATTAACTCCTGGTGTCCTTGGTTTGTGAAACAGTTACTGTTTATTAAACAAGAGAGATCAACCTTTAAAAAAGTCAGTATTATGTGACCTGTAAGCACCAAATGACAGACAAACGTAAAACAATGTTTCTTTTTTTGTATTGGCACTAAAATGGAAAGGGGACAGAACTTGTTTCTGCCTTTGAGATGCTTTATCTATTATTTATCTTCCAAAATTTAAAAATGAATTTCTCTGGCTGACTACAGAATACATGAACTGCTTGTTAATCTCAATCATTGTATTTATCCTCTTATTCCTGTTTGTGTGGGAGACTGGTTTTCATGGAGCTTAAAATAATCTTGACCAAGCACCTCTTGGGGGCATCATTTTTGTGGCAGTGCAGGTTTATATCAGTGCTAAAATTGTGCAAGTAAGCATTTCCAAAATGTAGCTCTGATGGAGAGCTTTAGAATCTGCTACATAGGCAAAGGGGGTGATGGGGAGAGGCTTGGAAATATGTAAAATATATTATCACCATTGTAACCAGAAAAGTGAAAGTCTAATTTATGTATTCTTAAAGATTTAGGTTTTAAAGTGGCTTCATTTTAAATAGGGTAGCTATCTGGGACAGTCCTGGTTTATCCTTGTTGTCTTAATGTATTTATGAGTGGCATTCTCTTTCCTCTCAAAATGCTTGGGTTTATGTGATGAACTATGTGGTTACTCGAGTTACAAGGACTTTCAAGTCTTTAAATTTTAGCGTTTGTGGTCTATAGTCTTCAGTTGTACAAATCGACCAACTATATAGCCATGCTTTTAAAAATACTTATTATTGTATACTTAAGCTTTTACTTTTTGTTTTATTCATTTATTTTTTGAGTCAAAGTCTCACTCTGTCACCCAGGCTGGAGTGCAGTGGCAAACTTGGGACCACCACAGCCTTGACTTGCTGGGTTCAGGCAGGATCTTTCCACCTCTGCCTTCCAAGTAGACTAGAACTACAGGCATGCACCACAATGCCCGGCTAATTTTTCTTGATTTATTGTAGAGACAAGGTCTCTCCAACTTGCCCAGGCTGATCTCAAACCCCTGGGCTCAGGCAATCCTCTTGCCGCAGCCTCTCAAAGTGCTGGGATTACAAGCGTGAACTACTGCACCCAGTGCTTTTACTTTGGAAGTACTAATTTGTGAATTTTTCCTTCTATCATCGAAAATTACATTGAGGTTTTCTTTTTTATGCAATTACTATTGTCTCTTGGTTTTTGTTTTGTTGTCATTTTTTAATTTTAAGCCAATTGAGGCAGTAGAAAGTTAAAGTTTTTTGAAATATAGGTTGGTAACTTGCTAGTGGAAATTTACACATTTGGAATTTTACCCCATCTATGAAGCCCACTGAGATGATGACAAGTTCATTTAAAGACCATGCATCTTAAAAAACCTTTCCACTTTTATGGTATGTCATACCCTTTTTAATTATGAGAACATAATCAAATTTTTCTTTGTCATTTAGCTTTTCTTTTCCTTCCTCATCTTTTATTTTTACTTGACCGAAATACTTTCTCTCCCTTCTTCTCAGCTACCTGATTGAAGCTTCTTGCTTTATGTATCTGAACTGCTGCAGTGGTGGGGTAGGTAAAGTAGGAGTAGAAATTCTGTAAAGCACTGTCTTAAAAACTAAGGACAATTCTGCTGGCAGCCTCTTTTTGTCAACATTAGTATTTTATCAAGCACCTACTCATATCATTATTCTGTATGCCAACTATCACTGTATGTTTGTTTATTTATATCAGTCACTAAATGCTATCTCAGTGGATGAATTTTACCGGGGCGGGGAAACTAGAGGCTGTGCCTAATTTCCGTAGATCAACAGGGATGACATAGCCCAGGCCACTGTGAGGCTGCCTTCCAAAGAAAGACACCCCTTTTTGGAACTCTCACCAAGAGCTGGAAATGTGGAGATATGAGTGGCCAGTCAGCTAATCATAATTCCAAAGGATAAGATCATGTTCCCACAGTATATCATTAGATGTGATGAGTTTATCTCTTTCAAGCCTCACACCTACTGATAAGCTCTGCTTTTTCTTGGTCCTGTCTCTTGAATTTATCCCTTTATCTCTTACCACCTCTGATCTCTTTAAGCCCTTACTCTCCATTGTCCATTTTCCTCTGTCCATCATGGTTCCCTCCTTTTTTTCCTATCATGTCTTTCTGAGATTATATAGAAACAAAAATGGAAGTAATAATTGAATTACTTTTCATGAATAAATTACCTTTCCATCTCATTCTAAGCACATAAGTTTGTTAAGTAAGAATTTAAGTTCTTAAAAGACTTTTGGTATATTTTTATATGAAAAGGGTATTTTGGATTTATCATGTATCATTATTTGGAGAAAATGCAGTCAATTACAGGAGTTTTATGTGTTTATTTTCCCCACCTCCTGGTTTTGAATGCTTGAAACCATCTTGGGATGCTTTCAGAATGGTTAAAAATGAAGTTATTCTTTTATCAAAGTTAGAAAGGTCCTATTAGACCATAAGCTTTTGCCATAGGGGTAAAACTCCAGGACAGGGATGAGTAGTTGTGCTTTGTTTAGCCTCTTGTAGGAATTCCATATAACTTAAGTTCAGACCCATTATTGAAGAGAGAATGGCTAGTGGTTGAAACAGCTGTACCCTCTCCCTCTCTAATCTGGAAAAGAATTCCATTTGAGGGTGTTAAATAATAAGAGACCTTAATCTTGCATGTTTAACTGACCTTCGATAGTCATTTAGTGTTATATTCACCAAAAGTGTGTTTCCTCCCTTCCTCCTACAATTACTGGGGGTGGGGCAAAATAATATAATGTTTAAAGTAGTAAGCTTATGCCTGCAGAAACTGTTAGGAGGCACAACCAGAAGTCAATTCTTCTTGGGTTCTTCCCTGGCTTTTTCATTCTACTTACATTTGAGAACAAGTCTCCACTCTCTCAAAAATTATAAATTCTCACAATTTATGTTGTAAATTCTCAAAAAAAATAAATTAAAAATTATTTTAAAGTTATAAATTCCCTAACAAAAATGAGGATAGGACAAGATAATGGTAGGTAACATTTAATGAGCATGTGCTAAGTGTTATAAGTATTTTCATCAAGTGGCTGTTTTCACTATATTATATAATCTTTACAATAATCTTACGTGGTTCATACTGTTATTTATCTCCATTTCATAGTTGAAGAAACTAACAGAGCCACTGAGTAACTTGGTCACAAAGCCAGAAAGTAACAGGAATTTGAACCCAAGAACTTTTGATTCTGGAGCCAGATCTTTTAACCACTGTGTTCTGTGCCACCTTGAGGTAATCAATATGGTATATATAGTTCAAATCCCTTTTCCCGTGAAGATAGCATAGAATCCCTAGCACATAAGATCTCAACAAATTTGGTGAATGTTTTGCTTCTTAAACAGAGATGAAAAGTCCTTAATAGAGGAAAGGATTAATTTACGGAAAAGTAGCTTCTTATGAATAGGTCAGGGGTCTGCATTTCTTACTGCATTTCTGTCAGTTTTGCCCGTTACATCTTCAAAAAACTGAACACTAGAGAAGTGGATGGGACTCCTTTTCTCCTGCTTTACTCACATTACTGTACTTATCCATACCAGAAGATTTCAGCTACCCCTCCCCTGTCTTTCCCTCCTGAGCTCTGGGGAAATTAAAGTAGCCTCTTATGAATAGGTCAGGGATCTTAAGTCCAAGGGGTTCTTAAATGATCAGTGTGTTCAACTAACTCTTATGAACAAAAGTATGTATATCTATGGTGGGCAGGGGGGTGGTTGTCAGAAGAATTTGTGGCTTAAGTTGTTTCTCTTGAAGTGATGTAGGTGGACTTTTGCTGCTCTAGCCACACTCTAATCTGAAACTTCTTAACCTATGGTGCATTTGTGTCTGTACCAAGAAGGTAGTCTATGCACACTGAGCAATACTCACTGGCTTGTGAGGAAGCCGAACCTACATCCTCAGCAAAATATGGTGATAGCTAGCTCCGATAACTAGCAATATTCCAAAGCATCTTCACTCAGTAGCTCTAGTTTGTAGCTCCTGATCTGTGTTCTGTACTTGCTCAGGTGTAGTAATGTTCACTTTTTGTCCTTTCTGTAGAGTGCTTACCCATATCAGAAGACTTCAGAAACCCCTCCCTTGTCTTCCCCTCCTGGGCTTTGGGGAAATTAAAGTAGCCTCTTATGAATAGGTCAGGGGTCTACATTTCTTACTACAGTTCTTAAATTGAAATTAAACTGAATTATTCACAAGTGGATTGCAATAATTCTTTTATTCCAGAGTTTTTCAATGTGTGTTAATAGCAGGAAAAAAGTCCTTATTTAAGGGAATTCAGAAAATGCTGGGTTAAGAGAGTTAAAAAGTTTTCTGCAGGATTCTCAGAGCCTCTAACATGATGATGGAAGTTATGAATCTGTAAGAGGGCAGTAGAGTACCCAGAATCTCCCAAACTTCTTTGACCCTAGAATCCCTGTTTGTCAGAACATATTCTGGAACAAATATTTCTTAGAAGTACATTGTGGGTAAGAACATAGACAATGGGTTCTGATCGCAGAATCCAGCTCTACCACTTGCTGTGGTCTTGAGCAAAGTACATGGCTTTTCTGTACCTCAGGCTCCTCATCTGCAAAATGTGTGTAAAGTAAACCCTACTTTATGAGGTTATTGTGAAGAATGAATCTCTATGCATTTATATAGTGTACTATATGTTAGCTGTTGTTATTATTACTATTTATTCAGCCCTCTACTAATGATATGGTCCCCATATACATCTAAAGTGTAAATTCCAAAAGTTATAGGAAGTTACTTTTCATAAGGAACTTTCTGAACTAGGGAACATCTGAACTAGGAAATAATATAGAGACCTTGAATTTTGGGGCAAAACTCAACAGAGTTTCCAGTTTAAATCATCTGTCTAGCCAGTATGGCTACAGAGTCATGCTGAAATGAAAATGTTGACTTTGAGTAACTAAAGATAAAATAAAAGAAAAAGGGAAAATTGAACAGTGGTAAGAATTGTTCTTGTATTCTAATTTGGACTTGGCTGAAATAGAAAATGTCAAGTTATGAGTAGTGTATAGCAGTAGACATCAAACACCTAAAATTCCAGCTTCCTGTATTAATATTGTGGAAAGAATGAAGTTGGTTGATAATGTTTAGCCTAGGAAGGAGGTGAAGAGAAAGCCATACAAGAACCGGCTTAGGCAGCAAATTATAAAAGTGACACTTCACTAAACCGTAAAGACCAACCAATATACCTGTTCTTTAGGTAGAAAAGATAGATCTGTTTTCTAACAGTTCCCAGTCAAGCAGAGAACAAGTTTGTATAAAAAAACAAACTCATAAAATAAGCTCTGGAATGGCAACCTGTTGTGGAATCCCAGTAAATTTAAAAGGTAGGACATGAATCTTAGACTGGAAGGAGGGCACGTCTTTAATACTGGTCGGACCCTCAATGGACTGGTGCTCCCTCCCATAGCGGGGTGTGTGTGTGTGTATGCACAGTAATCCAGGAAGGAAGACTCATTCTAGTGAGAATGAGTGATTCGATTTGGGAGGTTGTGAGTGAGGCGCACTGAGTAAAACAGGAGACTTGATTGTCCTTCAACAGACCTGTCCACAGTGACTATAGATTAAAGTAAATACTGTAAATCATTGTTGTCAGGGCGCACATTCCACCTTCCTCCTCCCTTCCTCACAGGCGTCCTCATTTCCACACCCCCTCAACGCTTCGGGGAGAGCTCGTGGTCTAAGTAGCGAGAGGACTTCTGACTGTAATCCTAGCACGTCACTTTGTTGAAGGCAAACACGTGGTTCAGTGAGAACTTATAAATCTCTCCTCCCCGGCAAGATCGTGATGTTATCTGCTGGCAGCGGAAGGTTCGCTCCGAGCGGAGCTCCAGGAGCTCCCGACAAGAGGGAGACTGATAGGGATAGAGAAAGAGAGAGCGAGCCAGAGCGCAAGTGGAAGAGGCAGGGGAGAGAGATGGAGAACATTAGCATAACGGTCTAGGGAGTCTTTCGGGAACTCACCGAGGGGTTGCTCGGCTGCAGAAAGGAGAAAGAAAGAGAGGGTCTATTACAGGGGGCAAGTACCTACCTACCCTAAGCGAGCAAGTCCCTGTGGGGGAGAAACCAGGAGAGACTGGGAAAGGGTGGGAGTCCAAGGGATCCCCTACGCAACACCATCAGGAATAAAAGTTCCCAGCCAGCGCGTCCCAAGGGCTGCCGCTGTGTTCCGCTGGAGGTGAAGGCAGAGGCGGCGGCAGCGGCGGCTGATCGTCTGCGGCCGGGTTGGTGTCTGCAGCGAGAGAAGGAGGGAGCTGGAGGCTGGACGCGTTTGCAAGCGGCGGCGGCGGCGGCGGCGGCGGCAACGTGGAGTAACCCAGCCGAGCGGCGCGCGCCGGCCGAGGTGTAGGCCACAGCGCGCGGCTCCCGGAGCAGGATCCTCGCCGCCTCGGCAGCTCTGCGGACCCTGCAGCACCCGGCCGCGTCCAGAGCGCCGTGCGAAGCGCACCCGCCTCCCCGCGACCCGCTGGGCTCGCCCCCAGCGCGCGCACACGCGCGCACTCACACGCGCACACACACACGTGTGCGCTTCTCGGCTCCGGAGCTGCTGCTGCTCCTGCTCTCATCGCCGCAGTGGAAGGCTGGGCCGAACCTCTCCTTCTTTAAATATATAAATTGCAGCCCGGGTCAGCTTGGCGGCCCCCCTTCCAGCGCTCTCGGCGCCCCTCCCGTCAGTTCGCCAGCTGCCAGCCCTGGGACCTTTTCATCTCTTCCCTTTTGGCTGGAGGAGCCGAGTTCAGATCCGCCACTCCGCACCCGAGACTGACACACTGAACTCCATTTCCTCCTCTTAAATTTATTTCTGCCTAATAGCCACTCGTTTCTTTTTTTTCTTTTTTTTTTTCCTCCCATCTCGTTGCTCCAAGAAATTTTTTTCTTACTCCCTAAAGTCAGGGTTCCCCCTGCCCACCCCGTATTAATATTTCCACTTTGGGAACTACTTGTCTTTTCTTTTTAAAAGAAATTCAAGCAAGATACGTTTTTCTATTGGGCATTGACTCTTGATTGTTTGCAACAGTTTCACATTAAAAACAAACAAAAAACCCAATCAACTCTCTTATCAGTACTTTGAGAATTGTTATTTTCTTTTTTTTTTTCCTTGCCTTTTTTTTTTTTTTAAGAAAAAAACCACTTTTCCCCCACTTTAAAAAAAAATGCACTACTGTGTGCTGAGCGCTTTTCTGATCCTGCATCTGGTCACGGTCGCGCTCAGCCTGTCTACCTGCAGCACACTCGACATGGACCAGTTCATGCGCAAGAGGATCGAGGCCATCCGCGGGCAGATCCTGAGCAAGCTGAAGCTCACCAGCCCCCCAGAAGACTACCCCGAGCCCGAGGAAGTCCCCCCGGAGGTGATCTCCATCTACAACAGCACCAGGGACTTGCTCCAGGAGAAGGCGAGCCGGAGGGCGGCCGCCTGCGAACGCGAGAGGAGCGACGAGGAATACTACGCCAAGGAGGTCTACAAAATAGACATGCCACCCTTCTTCCCCTCCGAAAGTAAGTACTGATTTTCGCTTCCATCCCCCGAGGTTCAGCGCTGCCCGGTGCTCTCAAAGCCGCATCGGCTCCCGGGATACCCTTCCCTCTCCCGGGTCCCGTTCGCCATCTGCCAGTTCTCCCGTCCTCCGCCCCATCCACCTCTCCAGTTGTGTGCTTGAGACCGTCAGGCTTTCAAAGTTCACTTTCTACTTTATTTTCTCCATCTCTCCCTTCCCCCAACGCCTCCGTCCTTTATAAGGAATTATTCTCTTTTTTCTTCCCTGGAATTCTTTTACTCGGTCGCCAGCGAGGAGTCAGCCCTCCTCTGTCAAGCGAGAGGCGCTCCCCAGGGCAGAGTTAAACTGAGTAATCTTGATAGGTTTGTTTTCTTTGCTCCCATTGGCGTGGAGCGCGCCGAGCTGGTGCACGAAGGGTTAAAAAAAGTGGCTCAAAACTAGCCTCTCCGGAAGGCGCCCCCTTTCCGTGCTGACCTATCAGCTTGTTCCCTAAGGCTTCTCTATTGTCTCTAGCTCCCCTAAAAACGTCAGCATCGCCGAGACAAATCCCCAGTTGGAGACCCCTAGAGAAACAATACTTGATGCTATTGCCATCTCTAGGCGTTTAACTACCCAGAGATGAGATCCTGTAACCACAACCCCTGTTGCTTTCACCTGGAGTCATAGGAGTGGTAGAAAAGACAATTTCGTTTCTGACTGGGTTTGAAAAGGTTCTAGTTCAGAATCCACCCAAACCTGCCTTCTTAAAATCTTCTGTGTAGCAGATGATTTTTCTTAGGGATTTGTTGTTGATATTTTTTAACCTTGAGCTGTGTGCTTCTCCTGCCTTTTGACAGGCTTCCTGTAGTTACTTCAATGCATTCCTAATACTCAGATATAGTAGAAGACAGCCGAGGTTTTTCTTTCTTTCTTTTTTTTTAAAAAACTGCCTTCTCCAAGAACAGTGTCCTCAAAACCAACTGGCATACAGTAGCAATGGGAGTGAGTGATTTACTGTAGAGCTCTTTGGGGGGAAGGGAAGAGGACAGAGTGTAGAATTATTTGAGTTCTTTAAAATAAATTTTTTAAAAAAGGAAAGAAGCAGCAGCATCCACTGGTACCTGAGAGGGTTAAATACCAGGAAGAAGAAGAAAAAGAAAAGAAAAACGCTTTAACATTTGTGTATTCCAAATCCCAAGTCATAAACTTTTCATTGGTTGCTCATTTCTCTCCTCCCCTTTCCATGCCCTATACACTTGCTGGCTGCCTTTGCAGTCTCTGTGTCTTGCCTAAATAGATAATACATCTTGGTAATTTTATCCTAGAGGTTCTAATTGCAGGGTGGTGCTTTACTTTTTTAATATTTATTTTTAGTTTGACACATCCTAGCTATGTGACATGCCGTGTCTTGTACTTGATGGTCTCAGAATGTCAGCCCATGTCTTAACCCCAGCCTTCCTGGCGACCTTTATTTTGCTGCGGTGTCTCCTCTTCTTATTCAATGGCAGAACAGATGCAGGGAATTCTGGCAAGCGGGATGATTTTACTATTGTAATTATGGCACTATCCACAACAGTGGTGATAAATACACCCCACCCTGGCTATACCCCTAGGGGAGTAAAGCTTTCTGTCTGGGGTGGAGCCAAGGAGATGTTAGGAAAGAAAGTTTGTTGTAATTAGTCCAAAACCATTGAGATAGAGCAAGGAGTTGAGTCAATTTGCTTTCTCTAGCACGTGCATTTGTTTTACTGGTATTTGGACAGACAGGCAAGTATGTTATGTACAGCCTGAATAACTCCATCCTTCAGTGTTACAGGTGAAATCTCTAATAAACTGTCAGCGTATAGCACAGACATTAGATCTTATCTCATTATTGTACAGGTGTGGAGAAAGCAAGTAACCCAAGAGGGCATGAATTCTTTGTTCACTCAAGCACACTTCAGTCTCCAAAGCTGAGATGGTCCAACTCAGGGTCATGGTCATAAACAAATTGGAAAAATCCATAAATTATTAGGAAGACTTCAAGGTATGGTATCTAAAGTCATTGTGTGGATTCTTCTCTCCCTTTCACCCACAGCTGACAAATAAATTAAAACCTCTGATAAGTCAAGGATAAAAGAATTTATGACCAGTTTTTATACTTAGAATACAGTCTTTAAGAAGCTCATATTCTGTATGGAAGCTTAGAAGCACAGAGCTATACATATTAATAGCAGGTTTGATACTACTGTGCAAGGACTGTGGGTAATTTTATAGAAAGTAGGTTAACTGATTTTCCAGCACTTTCTAGTTATATTGGAATATAGCAAACCCTTCCAAAAAAAAAAAAAAAGGAAGAAAAGAAAGAAAACATATTTTTAAAACTCAAATTGAAAGTACAGCATTGGCTTATATACCAACTTTCCCTCTTTAGGACTTTTCTGCTTAACTTTTAACTCGGCTGTCATTGAAGTGGATATGGGGAGGGAGTGTGGCTGTCATTTCTTGCAGTGAATCCGGTGAGGGTCATAAGCCTGAGAGATGAAGGCATGGGAAAGATCACTGGTTCATTTTTTACCACCAACTTATTAGTGTTCAGGGAGTGACTTCAGCTCAAGTATTACAAATATGCTCTAATTATACTCAATGAGCTATATATCATTACAGATGGCTGATAGCCCTTTGTGGGACATTTTATAAAGTTCAGACTAAATATTTTTAGCAATGTGGAGATTCAAAAGTAAAAATATAAGAGATATTGTATATGCCCTCAGGCATATTTTGTCTTAAATATTATCCTTGGCCAAGTGTACTATATAAATACAGTAAATATGAATAGAACTGGCCAGGTGCCAATCTCCTAGGATGAATTTTAGTCATGAATGTATTTATGGGATATAAATAATACTGTGTCAACATTTAAAGAAGGGGCTTGATTAGTTTTGAATTTATTCATATTGATCTTTTCACGTGCTGTTAGTTTAAGGCTCAAAGTAGAATTTTGCTAAGGTTTACCGATAGTTTGCCCACTGGGAATTAGTTGACTTCTAGTAGTTTAACAATCCATTTCAAGTTCAAGGCACATTGATTCAAAAGACGCTGCACAAAGTTTTAGACAGTTAGAAAGAGTGATTCCATGAAATATAGGAAGAATCTAAACACTTGAATGTAAAATCTATAGAGGCTTGGACAATCAACAGAGGCAAGAAGTTTCATTTTCTTTCTTTTCTTTCCCTTTTCATTGTAATAAATCGCCAAATGTTGTGGTTTTAACCCTGAGGTTTTTTATACACTCCTGCTTCCCTAGCCCCTCACCAGAACATTTGGCAATGTCCGGAGACATTTTCGGTTATCATGACTGAGGGTGGAGGGATGCTACTAGCATTTAGAGGGCAGAAGCTAGGGATACTTCTAACTATACTATAATGCACAGGGCAACCCCCCCCCACCATCAAATAATTATTTAACCCAAAATGTCAATAATAATAACCAGGTAGCCCTGGTATTTATTTGAAGTTAGTAGTACCATTTAAAAAGTAATCACAAGCATGAAGTTGTTTATGATCAAAGAATATTAAATGAGAGCATTGAATAGGAAGATAACTAGAGAGTTATCTTAATTAAATGGAGGTGAATTAGGCCATTTTGTTTGCTGTACACTTTATTTTTGTGATCTTAAAGCAGCTAAATTGGAGACATCAAAAAGTGGTGGTGTTGAGCCATCCTTTAGTAACTTCAGTCAGCAGCAGTGTGATGTTAGGACAGAGAAAAAAGCAGTGAGGAATTATCATGGATTTTCCTTGCAAGGAAAATAAGCAGTCTGTGTTAATGAAGAGTGGAATCTCCAAGCCAGGCAACTGAAGAAAGTAAATAATCCTGTTGGTTTATTCTACCATATTGAATTAGTTGAACTAAAATATACAGCCTGAAAAATCACAATGAGGTTTCCTTTGTAATTGTTTCACATAAATGTTAAACATTTAATACCAAGCAATCTCCTTTCCTATTTCCTCTGTAATTTTCCAAGTGAAATTGAGGAATGTAGAATGAATACCATTTACACTATGGTTTTGGGCAATGTGACTTACTTAGCATTCAATTCATGAATATGTCTTTCTATATATTAGTTGCTTGTTTATTGGCCAGTTGCCCAATGAAGGAAAATATTAGCAGTTGCTGGAACATAGTAGTATTTTTGCCTTATGTAGTATTTTTACTGTATTTTTTAGGATTATCTATGTGTGTTTGTATGTGGATGTATGAAAGAGACAGACAGAAAAAGGGAGGGAGCAGCAAAGACAGACTTGAACCCCTTGACTTCCAGAATGATTGAGTTAATAATATGCAACAGACCAAACTTTAATTCTTCCTTTTTTATTGCATCATTGCTTATACTAACTCTAGTGCCTAATTGTGGTTACATTTAAGTTAGGCCACATACTCCTCTTTCAGGATTTCCTCTTTTTTACTTTTCAAAGACTAGAAAAACCTCTCAAAGAAATATACTGTTTATAACGGAAGCAGTTGGGTAGTCTTTGTTGCCAAGTGAGGCCAGCCTGCTTTATGCCTCCCCTGAGGAGACCCACCTGACGGAGGCTGGGCTTTGCAAAGGTTGAGGGGGGCAGGCAGGACTGAAGAAAGGGGGTGAGGGGCGGGGGGCTCTCCATGTCTCCACAGCGACCCCTGCGGGCTACTCAAGGAGCTGCAGTTTTTGAATCATGACTTCTCCCTGGTGAAAAGACGTTGATGTAACCTAGTCGCAGTATCTTTCATATAAAGATATGAAAGAATGACAGATTATTTTTCCTAGAGGAAACTGAGATGTGAAAATAGGGCTAATGACTCACTGTTGAGCCCACATCAAATCTGGGTTAGAACCAAGGAGGTCACTGACTCCCAGGCCTTCGCCCAGAGATTACAACACACTTCAGGCTGCATTTTTAGAAGGTTCAGAAAAATAGAGGGGAGGAGCTGGGCTCTGGGAGAGGGGTGTGGGCCCACCACGGGGGTGAGACTCTGACACACCACCACTCCCAGCTCCCATTATAGGTTCAGGAGTAAGGTGAGCGGCAAACAAGAGACTGCATAGAAGAACTCTGGAAAAAGCCCTTTCAGCTATCTTGATGTAGCATTTCCGGTACTGACGGGCTCCTGGAGAGAGGGTTTGGATTTGCCAGATGTGCTTGCTCTACTTAGGCAGCCCTTCTGCTTGAGGGTGTATTCCACTCTGCAGATTCTACACAGCTTGATGAAATGTGGCTCTGAGCGAGATAAACAAATGTTTCCATTGTCATTTCAAAAGCATATGGTGTGCTTTCATTTTAAAAAAAATATTCTTTAAACAATGAGAGATTTTAACCTGGGAATTCAATGATCTCCAGGTATTTTATTTTAAATTTAATAACAGTGTTAGGGATTCTTTGGTGGACTTGTTTAGACTGAAAAGTTGGCTTTCATCATTTGTTTCGAAGGAATTTGCATCATGCCTCAATCACAAGCTGCTTTTAGTGCCTGTTTGTTTTGTTTCTTTTCTAAACTCTGATATCCAGAAGTGGGTGTTTAACTGCACTGCACTCTCACCAACCTTGCTTCCTGGATTGGCTTGGTGGCCTTGACCCTGAATAAAACTGCCCCTTGACCTCTTCTTTACTATCTCTGAAGTACCATCTAGTGCTGCATTGTCAAGGAATATTTGCAGGTAGTGTGGTTGAATGCTCACACATTATGTTTTCATTCAATACTCTGCTGAATTTGTGGGTGACAGCAGTTTCTTAACTTAACGAGGCCTCAGTTCCTTCACTTATAAAGATGAAGAAAATAGCACCAACTTCCTAAGGTTATAAAGGCTTGACAATGACCTGTGTGAGGAAGCACCCGATATGGCTGCTCTGGCACTGAGTAGGCCTTCTATGCATGACAGCAAGCATTTATTGAGTCTCAAACACCCTTGACTTGAAGGCATATCATTATTTTATAAGCCTCTCCAGTTAACTGTGATGTGCCACTGATTATAAGAAAGAGTCTGGATTTGAGAGGTATGAAAATATGATTATCAGTGATGTCCTGAGAACCCCTTCCACTCTCCTGGGATGTCTTGGGACCTCCATACCATTCATTACTTTGTAATTCCACCCAATGGATCTATTTCCCTTGCTCCTCGGGTGGTCTCTGCCATTCCAGGCAGGGATGGGTTGGTGCTGGGAACAGAGAGTTACAGGACTGGTAATTCACCATGTCTGGCACTAGCTAGTCCTCATGTGAGAAGGCCCTGAGAGTTTAGGCTTCTTAGGCTCAGACTTTTCAGGATCTGTCCTCTCCTCTTGCTTAGTCTCTCCTCTGACTAAATCCTTGCATGAAAACTGCACTCCAGTCACATCACATTCTGCTTTTACCCAAATGGGCCATTCATTCTTTTGTCTCTGGGCCTTCATTTATGCTGTTTCTTCCACTTGGAGATCTATCTTTTGACACCTTTAAGAATTCGTTCAGGCTTAGTCAGATGCCCCTTCCTAAGACATTTTCCCAGTCCTATTTAATTAGCTCTTCCTTTGTACACTCACTGTACTGAATGTTTATCTCTATCTCTGCCGCTTTTCTTTTGCTGTTGGTAAAATCTAACTCTGTTCTGGGCTGTCTTTTTCATTGCTCTGTATATTTCCTCAGAACAGAAACTGAGGCTAACTTATCTATATTCTTACAGAACCCAGTACGTTGTATTTGCTCAGTGTACATTTTACAAATGAATGAGCGTTCTCTTTAGAGAATAAGGTTGAACTGCAGGAAGAAGGATCAGTGAGGCCAAAGTGGTATCAGGACTGGGAGACTTGGAGAGCCGAGATCTCCACACTTTAATTATCAGGGAAAATGTTCCTGATGGATCATATCACTGTGCTAAAGACAACAGGAGCCTTCTCCTAATCATACATTTCCTGTTTCCAGTCTTTCAGGTGATAGTGATAATCATGGTGATAGTGACGATGAGGAAAGCTCACCTTTACTGGGTGCTTATGTGCCAAACATTTTACATGTATGTACTCTTTAACCCTCTCCAGCAATCCTAGGAAGTCGGTACTAATACCTATTTTCCCTTTGACATCTGAGGACATGGAGACAGCTGTTTTTATCAGTGATGTCTTACGGGAATAAGACTTTCTCCACTGATAATAAAGGTCCTAAAATGGAACCCATGAAATAGAGGGCATGACTTTTCTTGCCCTCTTGATAAATTATATAGTGCATCTGTGAGAGAATGGCAACTCTCCTCTCTTATCAAGATTCACATTCACAAAGTCTTAATTCTTTTTCTAGGAAAGGAAATATACTTATGAAGCCTTGCACACAACCTTGGGTCATTTTTCTTGCCTCTAATACATTCAGCTTTTAACTCTGTAGTTGTTTAGTGTTTTAAAAATGTGATTTAACAAGCACTTGGTTTTGGATTTCAACTGTAACAGTTTTCTTCACAAATATTTTATACATTTGATTGATAGGGCATTCCTTTTGTTTCTTTTTTGTTTATTTGTTTGTTTGTTTGAGATGGAGTCTCACTATGTTGCCCAGGCTGGTCTTGAACTCCTGGGCTCAAGTGATCCTCTTGATTCAGCCTCCCAAAGTGCTGGGATTGCAGGTGTGAGCCTGGCCTCCTCTTGTTTCTTTTAGAGAATTAATTTATTTTGGAAGGCAAAATGGTGTTGTACAATGAGCATGGACTTTGGAGAAAGGCAGACCAATAAAGTAAAGGAAGGAGAATAAATAAAAGAAAATTGCACCAAAGGAATCTCAGGCTGAAAGGGAAGCGGTAGCATCAAAGACAAGAAGTCCTATTTCAGGCCTATGGCAATTGTTAAAAAATGGTCCTGTTTTGGTTAGTGAGTTGGCTCTCTCAATGCAAGTTATTAAAACTGCCTCGTTGACATTCCTACTGAATTCAAATCTTGGCTCTGCTGTTATTGGCTTTGTGGTTGGGTTTGAAACACCTTCACTTAACCCAACCTCTATTTCTTCATTTGTAAAAATGAAGAAAATAACACCTGCTTTCTAGAGGCTATAAAGAATGGTGTATATGAGAAAGTCCCTAATGTAACTGTTTCTGGCAGTTAGTCAACCTTCTTTGCACAGCAGCTATTATTCATTGAATCTCAGGCACCCTTGACTTTAAGCTGTGACATTATTTTATGTACCACTGACAGAGAAATATCACTGCCAGTTAATTACAACATGCCATTGTTTATAAGAGAGGATCTAGATTTTTAAAATTAACTTATTTATTTTTGAGTTAGAATCTCACTCTGTTGCCCAGGCAGGAGTGTAGTGGCACAATCATGGCTCATTGCAGCCTCTACCTCCTGGACTCAGACAATCCTTCTACCTCAGCTCCCTGAGTAGCTGAGACTACAGGCGCATGTCACCACACCTGGCTCATGTTTTTGTTTTTCTGTAGAAGTCTTGCTGTGTTGCCTAGGCTGGTATCAATCTCCTGAACTCAAGCAACCCCCCTGTCTTGGCCTCCCAAAGTGTTGGGATTACAGGTGTGAGCCACCATACCCGGCCTAGATTTTAAAGACACTAAAATATAAAAACTCTATAGAATCAGTGAAGTAAAAAAAATTGTAGAATGAAAGAATAGCAGTCTGTGTGCACATAGCACAGAATGTTATACTGGAAGCATCTGGAAAATAAAATTAGGTGGAAGCATGACATCTGTCCTCAGAAACCTTTTCTGTTTAGTAAATGTCAGGAGCCTCCAACTGGTGATCTCCACCTGTGGAAACAAGAGCAGAAGTTCCATGTAACATATTCCTCTCAACCAGAGAGTCCTGGAAATCAAAAACTTCCAGGTTTGACTTTTTTTTTTTTTTTGGAGTTGGAGTCTCACTCTGTCGCCCAGACTGGAGTGCAGTGGCCGCTTCCGGCCACCGCAGCCTCAACCTGCTGGGCTCCAGCGATCCTTCCGCCTCAGCCTTCCGAGTAGCCGGAATTACAGGCATGTGCTACCATGCCCGGCTGATTTTTTGATTTATTGTAGAGATGAGGTCTCGCTGCCCAGGTGGGTCTCGAACCCACGGGCTCAGGCAATCCACTCACCTCAGCCTCCCAAAGCCGCAGGCTCAGGCAATCCGCTCACCTCAGCCTCCCAAAGGCGTGGGATTACAGGCTGAGCCACCGAGCCCGGCTTTTTTTTTTTTTTTTTGTATCTCAAGATGTTACCAGTTGTTTCAAAGAGTATATACATTTTTAGGGGAAAAATGTTTATTTGGATTGATCTCTCTGAATGTGCGTGTGAGTCACATAGTACTTTTCTCTTTGTCTTTCTGAGTCACAAAGTCTAAAATCAAACAGAAGAGGGGATGTAGATAATAAGGCTAACATGCAGAGGGGGCTTCTGTGTCATGTGCTTCTGGGGCTGGGTCCACCCTCTCATCACAGGGGTCCTATCTCTCTTCACCTTCCCCAGAGAGTCTCTGTTGATCAAGATGCCAGGACTTTTGGAGTCAAGGCTGAAGCAGGTCAGGCAGCCATGGTTACACTCAGTTAGACCTCATTTCACCTCCATAACCAAGCACTGGCCACAGCAGCCTCTTAGCTGTCAGACAATTCTTTAAAAAAAAAAAAAAAAAAGAGACTTTAGCAATGGAATGACATTGCAGAGTAGAAGTCTCAGAGGAAGTTGGATGAGATGAAGGGGAAGGGCTGGCCAGCAGTCACTGCAAAGTTTTTGAGTAGAAAAGAAAACTTGGGTGGTGCTGTCAGAGAGAATCCACACTACAGCCTTGGGCAGTTGTTCACAGTGTAAGACATTCTTTCAGCAAGTTAGCATCCTGGCTTTCCTGGGGCAACCTGGTAACGTCACTTCATTTGTGTGGAAAAACATTGCTGCCGAAGAGGAACTGAGTTTATTGACTTTAGTGTCTGTTAGAAGGAGGAAAATCTTCATGGTACTGAGAAACCTATCCTCTGTGAGCCAGGACCATCCCTTCATTCTCCCAAATGAACATTTGGATTTGTTATTGCCTGATAAGTCAGAAATGTTTGGCTTAGATGTTCATTTAACCACAGTGACTTGAAGAACTTAAGGCAAATGGAAAATGCATTCTGGATGTTGCAAAGCCCAGACCTTCTGGAAATAGTTTGAAAGTATTTCCATCCCTCCACAGGCAACTGTTTTTCCTACACTAGCATGTGCCACACATCTCTGTACACAGGAAGAGTGTCTCTGTTCCCTCAGGCCTTTCTAGATACCTGCATGTTGATAATGATGAAGCAAGTTATTTCTAAGAAGAGACACTGTGTTTCTAAAGAAAAGTCATGGAGCAGCTATTTGAGAATAAGACTGCTCTTTTGGAGTTGTTTGTTTCAGGAAATACTATAGCATCTTTTTGGTCTCCTGAAAGAAAAAGAAAAATATTGTGACTTTGACCTTGGCTCCATTTGTTTTTTCTATCTAACCCACACCTTGCTGACAAATACCAACATCTGTCTTGACAAGCTAGTTCACAAATAACTATTCATTCATAACTTTAGGCTGTTGTAAGAATCCTTATTTATTACTTCATCTTGTGAACAAGAATGCAAAGTTTAGTTTCGAGAAAGACACTGAAATGATCACAAGTCCACTGGTCTTTGTATATCTCTCTATCTGAAAAAGATTACTATGTACTTTTTAGTGGATTTTAAGAACACTAATCTATTTACTGTTGCCAAAACATAAATGGAAATTTTCTGGGAAATATAATTTAATTTTTAAGTTTTGGATTAATTTCAGTGTTGGTGATTTCAGTGCTTCGGGGATCATCTGTCTACACCAGCTGTAGCAGTAACATTGTCATTCCTTCCATATGGAGGTTTCTTTTTTATGTGGTCATTTATTTCCCTATCTATTGGCTTAATCTCATTTTCACTTTTGCTTTGACATTTTAATGCCAATGCAACTGAAGTCTTTTCTACTTGCTTTATAAAGAACTCTTGTAATTAAGCTGCTGGCTCAAAAAGTCCAACAAATGGTGGAGGACTTAGTCTGATTGTACCTTAGAAGGAGAAAGAAACAAACACAGACTGAGGACATTTCTTTGCAAAGGATAATTTGGTCAAGGAACTGTACCCTCTTAGGTTTGCCTGGATTTTCCATGGGCAGATATTTCTACATCCAAGCTCATCCCTTGACATTTTGGGCTCTTCAGGTTAAGGAGAGGGAGACAAGGTAAGAAGCATGCCAGACCTCTTGACTTTTACCTGGAAGTAGCTGGGAGAACCAAAACTGAATTATAGTCATCACCTCAGGCTCTGAAGCAACATCTCATCTTTAGATAGTTGTTAAACTCCACTACCCTAGGTTGCTGGTATCTATCTTTACCCTGTTTTCTATCTGAGACATCTTAAGGCATTTTTAAAAAATCAAAGCTGATTTGAATAGTAATTTAGTCAGTTATTTATCTTCTTCATAGTGTTAAGCCTTAGGTTGTTAAATGTGTAACTAAAGTTTTTGGTCAGATCCATGAACTAGCCCTGAACTGCCTCTCTTTTACCTACTAATCTTACGCATTCTCCATAGAATGAGGTGACTGGCGCTAGTTTGTCTTGGAGAGAGATGTATTTCAGAAGAATTCCACTGTCAGAAAATATCACCATCAATGGTGAAACTATGTGTGTAAAGTCATGTCTAATTTTATTAACTCTCTGTCACAAGTACTTGGATTCTAGAAAGAGGGTCTTGATACAAGCTGACCCCGAATCATTATACATTTGGATCAGTTTGCCCTTTCTCAGTAACATTTCCTGGGAATTCTCTAAGAAGAGTAGAAACTCATTGTGGCTAGTGTTGGGAGGAATAATTGTTCCCACTTATGGGATTGCTTTATCACAAGAGAATATGCTTTACATGTTTGTTTGGAGCGGCTAGAGGGATTGGGGTAGGACTTTTTTGATATGGAGTTTAGTTCTACGTTTCCTTCTAATGACATCTAATTCTGCTTAAGATATCATTGCAACAAGAATGACTTTATCTGTATCCTATAGACACTTCCATACTACACAAAATCACTACTTACTCAGAACAAATAATCCTTATGAGAGGATAATTTTTTCCTTGACCCACCTGGTTGGATTGTTTTGCAGTCTAATGAAACTGTGTAAGACTTATCTATTCTGCAAGTCACAAAGACCTGTACCAATGGTTCTCAAAAATTACTATAAAAAAGAATTCCCTATAGTACTTTTGTAAATGTAGATTCCCAAGCCTTCGTTCCCCAGCCCATTTGGATTATTAGTCAGATCCAGAAACCTGTATCATGACAAGAAGGCCAGGTGATTCTCATGCAGGTGGTTCAGAAACATACTCTAGAAACATGTATTTTTTGTTGTATTGCTTTATTTCTTAGCTTTGTCACCACAGGCATAAAAATGAACTCCAACACTTTTATAGTTAACTTCATGGTTTAGTTATTTTGTAAATTACTCATACAAAATTTTAATTCCAGGCCAGTTTCTGTCTTATGACTTGTGACCCATCGTCCCCATTATAAGTTAGTGAGTGCCTAGGTTCTTCTAAAAAATATTGTTTCTAAGACTGTGAATGTCTCAGATTTTTATGTCTTATATTTTACAGAGTATGCCCCCATATATCCAAAGCCTCACTGTAGAAATAAAGTGTATCCATACTACTGTGCCACTTCAATCAAGTAGATTCTTGATTACTTAAAAAAACTAAGGGCTGATTTCCATAACCTGCGTAATCACTATTAGCATCCTCATATCTCCATCCAATTCATGATCTTAATTTCTCAGATACTGGATCAGCACCAGAGCTCCCTGACCTTTGGCCCTGCTTAAAAACAAAAAAGAAACGGAAGACAAGAAAGGATTTTAATACTGCAACTTTATAGCACAGTGCAAATAAACCAAAGGTGCATACTTGAGGACTGCATGCTGGAAAATGCAACTGACAATAATTACCTCACCTTGTTCCCCACAGACTTCCTAAGCATGTGCTTATAGAAGATCTGGGGTAATTTCAGGGATCTGAATTGTTTAATAAAATTATCCCTCTTCTGTACCACTGCGTACCACTGGCCTGAAGAAGGTGCTGTTTCCCAGGAAAAGGACTTAGATCCCCCCAAGAAATGCATAGGGCCATAGTTTGAAGAAAATGTATCGCTAACCAAGTGACTTACTCTGCATATTCAGCCTTTCTCTTATTATATTCCTTGAGATTTTTATTTAAGATAACTTTCAGCATCTTTTTTTAAAGGTTAGATAGGAATGAGAAAACTTTGTTTGACTTGCTAATCTTGTGACAAACAGTTTATATCCAGTGTAGCTTCCTGTCTTCACTGACTGGTTATATGAGAGAATTTTCTTCCTGCAAGACTGTGGAGAAGGCTCTAAAAATAAACAACATGGTTGCTTATTGGTGGAAGCATATGTGAGCAGATGTCAGCTGGAAACAGCATATGGTGGCAACATGATAGCAGCATGTTCTTATAGAAGCTCGGGTGATGGGTCTTCGTCTTCCATGACACACCAGCCATTCCGAGCCCCATATCTTAATTCAAGAGTGTTCTGATTAGAAAGTGCAAACCATACCCTCATGAATCCATTCCTTCACCATTAGAAGGTGAGAAAAATCTATGACTGGGATCTTGTTAGGGGGCTGAATGTTGGAGACGGTAAGTTCCAGGGTATGGGAAAAGCTTTTACTATCCATTTTAAAATAAGAGGCACAAATCTGGCAAAAAATTGAGAGAGGAATCCATAAGGCCCTAGTCTTTGTCTAAAGAAGTTTTTAAGTCAGGTCTGAATTGTGAAAGTGTTACTTCTAGAAGATATGCCCTATATGAATAGAAGGTACATAGATTCTACATTTACATAAAAAGTGAGAAAAGGATTATATTTATGCCAGGTGTAGAAGGCAGTCAGGGCTTCTTTTAATCACATAAGTTAGATAACAGATTACATTCCTTGATTACCTTTTTATCTGCCAGTCTCTTTTAAATATATCATCTCAATTCAATTTTATATAAACCCTCAGGGTTAGCATTATGTCTTTCCCATCTACACAGAGGCTTGAGTTAACTCAGGGGCTTGTTCAAGGATTCACAGGAAATCAAAGAAAAGGAGTTTTAATCCATATTTTCTCCTGGAAAAATCCTGTATTTATTGACCCAGTTGCATTTAGAAAAGACTCGGAACACTCAGCAATATTTTTTTCTTCAATTTGGGTATTTTTTTGGTATATTTTCTTTTCTAAAAATACGGTGGGTAATATACAAATTGGATTGCTGTTGCATTCAAGAAAATGAAGTTCAAAATTTCTGGACATAATAACTATCATGGAAGATATGTTTAATCTATTTCAAAGAGCTCTAGCTTTTAAAACTGCAGCCACGTAACCCACACCGATATACACTTATATTTTTGACTCATTCGAGAAGAAGTTTTCATATGCAAGTTAGAAATGATGACAGGTGGTTTTAAGAACTCTAAGATCTAGCCCAGCCAAATGAAAAACAACATTTTATTCTTAATTGGTAGGCTGTCTTTTGTCAAAGGAGGTCAAGGCCTTTCTTATTCATCTTAATGTAAATCAAGGTATTTATTTTACCATTTCAGTGTATAAATTGTACATTGTTATTTTAACACTAGAGCATGCAAAGGGAAAAGTGAATTGAGGAGTCTGACTGCTGGTTAAGGGATGCCAGAAGATCTGGAACTAGAATCCGGAATCTTCCATAGTGTCTAATCCCCTGGCCTCAGGCAGCAGGGACCTTATATTTCTGGGGGAATGATAAGAACATTCAGTGAGTACCTCTTCTACTTTGCATCTTATGTAGTTCTGTGCCAGGCATCACTTCAGTAAAATAGCTAATGACTGTGCTTTTTAAAACTCCTAGCTGTCTGCCCAGTTGTTACAACACCCTCTGGCTCAGTGGGCAGCTTGTGCGCCAGACAGTCCCAGGTGCTTTGTGGGTACCTTGGTGAGTACACTTGTCTGCTTTATTCCTCATTTGACATAGTTATATCAAGTCCTTCTTTAGTATTTGTCTCTTGTGGGAAACGTGTCAGAGGCAAAATTGGATTCTGAAATGCAGCCTTGTAACTGAGATATTACAAGGGTGCCTGAAACTTGCTGGTCAGAGTTTACATGAGAAAAACTGATGCATCAGTTTGAAGCAATGCAATGACTTGATTGCAGAATGTGACAGAATAACTTGTGGGAATGAGATATGTGTTCCAGGGGTCGCAGAGTGATTTGAAATATTGATCTCCTGACCCTATGGAGGTTAACTCTCTGGAGGATTGAACACTATGGCCTGCATGTCAAGAGAATGTTCCTTTTTTTATATCTTATTTGTATCTATGTACTTATTCCTGGCACATTGTAGTTGCTCAATTAATGTTTCTTGTATTGAACTAAAGTGAAAGGAGATTTTCCCTCCTTTTGATTATGAGTCTTACTGTCACCCAGGCTGGAGTACAGCGGCATGTTCATGGCCACTGCAGCCTTGACCTGCTGGGCTTGGGAATTCCTTCTGCCTCAGCCTTCCAAGTAGCTGGAACTACAGGTGCATGCCACTACTCCCAGCTTATTTTTTGATTTATTATAGAGACAAAGTCTCCCAAGTTGCCCAGGCTAGTCTTGAACCGTGGACTCAGGCAATCCTCTCACTTCAGCCTCTCAAAGTGTTGGGATTAGCAGTGGTAGGCACAGCCGCCAGCGTCCTCCTTTAATGTTTTAGAGAAAGACCTGTGGAGGAGTTATGTTGATGCCGTTATGTGTGACTTTCATGTTGAAATGTCTGGGTTGCATGAAGAAATGGATTGTCATGGGGCAGGCCCTCAGCTAACTGGACCTGGGAGCTGGCCACTTGCCCATATCACTTAGTCATGACCCTCAAACCAAGTGCAAGCTCTGTTAGACTGAGGGTCCCCCAAACCAGAGGTCTCTACCCCTTTCTGACTCGGAACATTAGTTAATTCAGCTGGCATTTATTGAATGCCTATTATATGCTGAGTAGTGAGTTCACAGCAAAAAATAGGACTTGAGTGATCCTGACTTTCAAGGAATTCAGTGGCTAAGTTGTCTGTGAACCATGCTCGGGAAGAAAGAAAACACACTCAGCCATCCTGGCATTGCTTCACTCCATATTTTTGAGGCCTCGAGAAGGTTTGGATTATGTTGATTCTAAATGTAGGTGGAGGTCCTGGATGGGGACAAAGGACATATATTTTGTATTACCCCAGGAGATGCCTGGTTTACTGGCTATCCTGTTTTGCAATTTATCATGCCTAACATTGCTTCTGAGAAATCAGTAGACTTTATTACAGTGATCTAAGCTGGACTTTCCTCAGAAAGAACTGATTCTATTGGAAGCATACTTTTATTTTAATACAGAAACCCTCAAAGTGGCCAGAAGCTGCCATAAGAAGAACAAAAGAGTGAAAGGTTTCATCTGTGTTTTTAGAGCTCCCTTTTGTGAGACATTATATTTTGGGTTTAAACTATAATTTTTAATATTATTTCACTATCTAAAACAAAAGGTTAAAAGTCTGATATCTTTTCCACTGTTTGGAAAGGGAAAGGGGAGGGAATGAGAGAAGGAAAACATTTGTTGAATATTCCCTGTATCCCTGTTACTTAACACACATCACTCTAATTTTCCCCATGTTGGTTGATAAGGGAGGGCTACAATGACAATCCCTATTTTTCAGGAAATTATATTTGGAGAGGTAAATACCTTGTCCTTGGTCACAGAGCTAACTAGTGGCAGAGCCAAAATCTGAATTCAAGTCTGGCCTGGATGCCACCATACCACCGAGACCCCAAATTCCCCCTCCTTTTTTTGCTTTTCCTTTGGAATCCTCTCCCATTAATTTTATAACTTTCTTACTACTTTGGATTAATTTCCTTTTCATCTTTTCCTCCAATAGCAAACAAGTTGAGAGGCCTACCCTGGTTCTTTGGGTGGTTTTTCTTCTCAGACACTCCTCACTTGGGGTTATTTTCAGTCATTTAATAGCTGCAAGCATCCCTCTTTTCTTGGTGGTAGAAAACAATGGAAACCCACCCCACTCTGCAGCGAGTCTGGGAACGCCAGGTGTGTCTCCAAGGGTGTGGAAGTGGAGTTAGGATGCACACTCCACGTAGATTCCCAGGCAGTGGGAGGCTCTTCCACCCCGCCCAGCTGACAGACTGTGGGAAAACCCTGCAGACCCCTCTCAGACCTTCCATGCAAGACTGCCAAGCAGCGGGGCTCTGCATTTTATTTTCGTCTCTGTTCTTAGAAATAGTAATTGAGTAAAAATGTAAGTGTGCGTATGCCAGGGGGCGGGCGTCCAGGGTCAGGGTGAATTTCTCTGTGCTGAGTGTGATTCTGAACACTCGTTAAGTGGAGTCGGCCTGTGCCAAGCAGCTCCAGGGCCATCCCTGTCACCTTGCGTGAACCACCTCTCCATTCCAGGGAGACGAGACGCTGGGAGCGGCTGGGGGGAGCCCAAGGCCTGTGCCGCCTCTTGCTTTTCTTGCTCTCTAACCTGGTGTTGTTGATAATGACGTGTTCTGACACTGATGATTGGACTGGCAGCTCTGATGCTTCATCAGCTTTAAATCAAATACCCTAAAGAATAAAATAGTCCATGCTCCTCATAGCCCATGGGACTGCAAAATCATTTTTCTCTTTTTAAATGGGTCATCCCCAGTAACACTGGCAAAGGTGAGGTTAGCCTGCCTGAAAGTTTATCTAATAAGGTATAAGAATCCAGAGGGTAGGCATTAGAGATGGTCTCTGCATCTGGATTATCAGGAATGAATTATCAGTCATGAAGTTGAATTCAGTTTTTATAAAAGTACTCACTGAGTAAGAGGTGTTTGAGGAGCTTGGTTAAGATTTAAAGGTGGTGTTTCTCAAAGTGCGGCCTGCATTTGTATCTCCCAAGGTGTCCAGCAGATTTCTGACCCTCTCTCAGACCTGCCCAGTCAGAATCCCTGGGGTGGGTGGAGCAGAAGTCTGTACATTTTAAACAGGCACCGCAGGTGCTTCTGACCTCACAGAAGCTTGCAGCTGCTCAAGGCAGCAGTGCTCTGATTCTGCAGGTCTGTTTACTCAGTCATACCACACAGAGGGATTCAGATCCAGTAGGGCTTCTGTTTGATCAGCTGGTCCTTCAAGTGTGGGACCCTGAACTCACAGCCCCAGTGGTAGAGTTTTTGCTGTGTGCTTTGTTTTCCCAAACGCATGAAAATATTGAGGTAGACTTGTTATTCATGGTATCACTCAAGGTCAGGCGTTTTGACTCATGCCTCTAATTCCAGTACTTTGGGAGGCTAAGATGAGAGAATCACTTTAGTCCTGGAGTTCAAGACTAGTCTGGGCAACATATCGAGACCCTGTCTCCATAAAATACTTAAAAATGAGTCCAATGAGGTGGCTTGCAGCTATAATCCCCGCTACTTGGGAAGCTGAGGTGGGAGGATCACTTGGGCCCAGGAAGTCATGGTTATAGGTAGATATTGCACCACCACTCCAGCCTGGGTGACAGAGTGAGACCCTGTCTCAAAAGGCATTGCACATATCCCCTGCTCACTGTTCACCACAGAAGAGGACAATGAGTGTGCAAGGAAGTAAATTAATCATGTGGGATGGGTGGTGAATACCTACCTTAGAAGTTATGTATTGTGAATGTCTGCACTCAAGTGCCTTCAACTGGGCGACTATGGAATGGGAAGGGGATTTTTGAAACTAATTAATGTTTAATGCATAAATGACATATATAAAGTATAAGATAATGTATAATTCCTTGAGGTAGCTTTTGGTCAAAGCACTGCTGACCTCTTCATGGCCTGAGTATGCTGTTCTGAGGCATTCCATGGGGTAAGGACCTAGCCAACAATGGAATGTAAACTCTGCTGTCTCAGCCAGGCTCACCTTCAGGTAACTGCAGGTTTCTCTTTGCAAATGCTTTTTCATTTGTTTGTTTGTTTTAACCAGAGGCATTAGAGCAGATGAGAATCCAAGCTATTAAAAAGTAAAGTTAATGGTAAATTACCTGGTATTTTCTTTGTGCTACTATATGTAGCTCCTAGTATTCTGATGTTATTTTTGAACAACCTATTGTTTTGACCATACAGTATAAGTACAGTATAAGTATTCTATAACTACTGTAGGTTTCTTTTTGACTATTTATTTATTTAGAGGCAGGGTCCCACTCTGTTGCCCAGGCTGTAGTGCAGTGGCACAATCATGGCTCACCTCAGCCTCCAACTCCTGGGCTCAAGTGATACTCCTGCATGGGCCATCTGAGTAGCTCTCAACATACTCATGTCACCACACCCATTTATGTTTTTTTTATTTTTCAAAGAGACAAGGCCTCACTCTGTTGCCCAGGCTGGTCTTGAACTCCTAAGCTCAAGTGATCTGCTCTCTTCCACCTCCCAAAGTAAGCTACTACACATGGCCCATTGAACTGTTTAAAGAAATACCATGGTCTCCATTACTAAACAGCTCACATGGCTACTGAAGTATGAGAAAAATGACTAGATAGTATTAATTTTACTTCCTAACAAGCCCTCAGTTAAAAGATCTCTACATTAACTATGAATAATTTTAAGATAAATGGTCAATGCATGCAGAGATCATGGGAAGACAAAAATAGAGGACATTCCTATGATACTCTGGTCCATTTAACAGTATTTATTGAATATCTTCTTGCATCTAGCACCAATCTAGCCACTAGTGATACCATCAGTAAGTCAAATAGCAAAGATCCCTACCCTTGGGCAGCTTATATTCTGGTGGTGTAAGATAGACAATTAATAATAAAGATTAAATGAGAATGGTAGAATTTGATAAATGTTGGGAGATTGGTCAGGGGTAGGGAGGTGAGGTGCAGTTTTAAATAAGCTGGGCATGGATGAAAGAGTTCATTAAGAAAGTGGCATTTAAGTAGACTTGAAGGCAGTCAGAGAGTCATCTGGGGCTATCTGGGGAACAACATTTCTGGCTGAGAGAATAGCTAGTGCTGTTGCTGGCATGTTCAAAGATTATTAAAAGTGTCCTAGGAGATGAGGTTAGAGAGATGATGAGAGGTAGGTGTCGTGGGGCCTTGTAGGCCATCATATGGTCTGTGGCTTTTCCTCTGGATAAAATGAAGAGAAGGGCAGTTTTAGTCAAAAGGGTCACTGGCTGCAAAGTTGAGAAAGACGTGTAAAGCGGCCAGGGTAGAAGCAGGAAGTTCAGTAGGTCTTTGTAATGCATCGGAATGGCACTGTGCCACTGCATTTCTAGGCAAAGCTACACTTTTACAAGAATCTCAAACAGATCAGCCTTGTGCTGAGTTTTTTTTCTTCAGCAAATAGTTTGATGGGCAGACTGCCGTGGGTTTTTATGTGGAATATGTTTTTATATTTGTTTGGTTGTTTTTAATTAATAGTGCAGAGTTATTAGCAACTCACCCCCTTTCTGAAAAGATGCTAGCTCTGCACCCTTCTGCATATGAAAATAATCCTTTGGGTCTCCCATCTTGTGCTGCCACTTGTGGAATGGTAGCTGCTAGAGTTTGTACTCACCATACTGCCAAATCATGGCCCTCTTCAACTCGGTGGCCAGGGACACATGGCACTAAACTCATAGATGGCCTTGCTTTGGCCTAAGAGAATGGCGGTTTTTTCCTGTGTGAACTAGAAATTCAGATGAAGAAGGATCTTTGGATCTGTGCAGCTGTGCCTTGTGCGTGAAATAGAAAGGCTTTTGCCTAAACTTTGAAATGAGGTCATAAGCCAGAGAATTTGTAAAGCTATGTCTCTTATCAGTCAAAAAGCATTTCTGTTGGACCAGAATTTTCTTTCTAATTCTTAAGTTTTGAATAGCAAGACTTCATACTGGGATGTTGATTTTTTAGTTCTTCATCCATCTGTAAAAGAAACGTCGATTGAGTCTACTGTGTGCTAGGTGATAAATGTAGGAAGACAGCATAGATCCTGTCCTGAGGAAGTCTACAACTTAGTGAGGAGGTTAGGTAGACCAAACCCACCAAGCCAAAACAAAAAACCAACACCAGGTGGTTGGTTACAAGCAAGGCATCTGAGAGGTCAGAATAATAATCCTTCACTTGGCCTAGAGAGGTGAAGGAAGCCTTACTGGGAGATATGGTATTTGCTCTTGAAAGTTGACCTTTGAGATTGTAGTTTGGCAGTCATCTGGCAGCAACAGGAAACTGTTTATGTTTATGTTTTCTGGAAGAAGCAGATTCACCCTTGTTGTTTCTTCTGTGAGATTGCATGACTACCGTCTTGATGAATCACAAAAGAGCAAGAAATGCTTAGTGTGGTCTTTGAAAAAATTGTTCTTACAAGAGAACTACTTTGAAATAGTGAGACTAAAGAATAAGGCAATATTGTTATAGCAAGTATTTGTTATTTAAAATTGATATATTCAGAAGACATTATGGACCTGTTTATATAAACATCTATGTAATGAAATACTTTGGTATAATAGGACTCTGTGGAATATGGCATTATTTTATAAGTTCAAGGTTGCTACATAAAACTTTTCTTACACTCTAAATAACATACTGATTGGGCACAGTGGCTCATGCCTGTAATCCCAGCACTTTGGGAGGCCAAAGTAGGAGGATTGCTTGAGACCAGCCTAGGCAGTATAGTGAGTCCTTGTCTCTAAAAATAAAAATTAAAAAAAAACAAACAAAAATATTAGCTGGGTGTGGTGGCACATACCTGTAGCCCCAGCTACTTGGAAGGCTGAGATGAAAGGATCGCCTGAGCCTAGATGGTCAAGGTTGCTGTGACCCATGATTGTGCCACAGCACTCCAGCCTGGGCATCAGAGTGAGACTCCAACTCAAAAAATAAATAAATTACATACAACACAGGTCTTTTAAAAAATTACTTTTATGTACATTATATAAATAGAGATGGGATCTTGCTACATTGCCCAAGTTAGTCTTGAATTCCTGACCTCAAGCGATTCTCCTACTTTGGCCTCCTGAAGTGCTGGGATTGCAGGCATGAACCATTGCACCTGGCTTACAGCACAGGAGTATTTCTCCTACTTATTACATGGCCTTGTGGGTTGGCTGTGGCTCCATTCCATGAAATCTCCATTCAGGGACTGGGGCTAGGGGAGCAACCCCTAACCTGGGCATGCTGACCTCATGGAGAACCAGGAGATGTGGCAGTTACCCTCACCCTAAAGTGGGTCACATGGCCATGTCTGATTTCATTGGGGCAAGAATGGGGCACAAAGGAGAGGCCATGAGGAGACAGACCTATAGGAGAGGACAGCCAACATTTTGAACAAATGATACAGTCTACCACAGTGTAAGGTGAGGAGTTGGGGAAGAGAAAAAAGTTTTCTGTTTTGTGGGTATGACATGGTCGGATCCACACAATTGCTGTATCTGTGGAAATCTGGGGAACTTTATAGTGAATATCTACTAAGTATCCACTTTAAGTTGATTTGGTTGATTTGGTAAGACAGACGTAAATGATATTCTCCTCCATTTGTATCAGTGTCGTGCCCCCTCAATCAAGACACATTTATGTGGTGTAAAAGGCACAGTTAGGAACATCAAGTTTCTAAAGCAAGTTCTGATGTGTTATATGAAGTTTGTGTGTATCAGGGAAGCTGAAACTCAGGCTTACCTCAAAAAATATAGTGGCATCCCTCAGCCTTAGGGTCCTAGATTGCCACCATAGTCCTAATATGACGAACAGTATCTGGTAGATGTTGGCCACAGTACTGATTCAGGCTAAGTTTCCATGAGGGTCTGTAGATGTTTAACTGTTTGTTTTCTAGCAGGACTTTCCTGCTTCTTATCTCTCTTGTATGAGTTCTGTGCCAACTTAAACATGAAGTACCATGCAGTTCCCTAGAATCCTGGCTAACCTGAACGTTGGTCTCCTGACAGTGACCCACCAGATAGCTGATTTAGAGTCATGCTCCTACCTGTGGTATCCAGTGAGCAAACTAGAAAGTAACCTTGCCTGGCATGGGGCATCTGCTCTGTGACTCTTAACACAGTTATAGTGATCTGCTCTGACTGCCTCTGAGCATGCTAGGTAGCTTAGTGCTTGCAAGTTCATAAATAATCATCTCTACAGCCTATTCTTAGTAGCAACAGATGCTGAGCTTTTCCAGCCTGCTCTCGGGGTCAGTGGTGGGAAAGAGAAGAAAAAAATGAAAGCATTGTTTTGCACACGGCTGGACATCTGTATTTCTGAATTGCCCTGTTGTGTGTATGATGCAACTGCTGGAGCTGTTTTGCTGAATGTGAACTTTGTCCACCGACTGGAGTCTAAATTGGTTTTGGATCCTTCTGAAATCGAAATGGTCAGACCATATTTTTCTAATATTCAGTTGGATTGTTTCTTTGCTCCAAAGTGGAGCTGACTTTGTATGTGTTCACAGCGGCAGCAGGGGTTGCTTCTCTATTTTTCTGATCCATGTTGCTTGTTTTCCCAAGACTGCTACTTACCTCATCCTCTGTCATACTCGGTAAACTGGGAAGACAGCTCCCTGTGGAGCTGCGGCCATTGTGACTTCAAGGATCGTTAACTCTGGCGTTATTGTTAGGAAGAGAGCAGGTTGTTTTTCAGAAACTAAACAGGTGAAGCACCAAGAAGAGCTGACCTACTAGGTATGCTGGTACCCTGGCAAAGACCTGGACTTGGGGTTCAGATATCAAAGCGCTCGGGTCTTATGTTGGGAGCCTGACTGTCAAGGCTGTGGTTTCTGTTGGTAGCTGTGGCGTGGAGTTTCTTCACTCTACATCAGAATCACCTGGGAAGCATTTCACATTACTTATGTTACTCAGGCCGGGGCCCACCTCCAGAAATTCTGGTTCAGTTAGTCTAGAGTGGAACCTGGCACCTTACCTTTAAAAAGCTCTCCAAGAGATTCTAATATGCAACCAGAGTAGAGAACCTGTTTTGGGGGGCTTGTATAACTTTCAGTAAAACTGTGTGGCTCTGTCTAGTGAATTTATGCATGGAAAAAAAAAACTATTTGGGTGAGGGTGTGATGGATGGGAGGGTGAATTCTGTCTCTGATAATAATATGATTGATAATAATTTTGATAGCCATCAGTTACTGAGTGGTTATATTAGACGCTGAGCTCATCTCCCTAATAGCACTCTATATAAGCACTATTATTATTCTCAACTTTATAAGTAAGGAAACTGAGGTTTACAAACATGTGTAATTTCCCTACAGTTACACAGCTAATAAGTGGACTTGGTCTGTCTGACTCCAGAACTCACCCTATTAATCATTCTCTCAAGATAAATTTTAGGCCAGGCACAGTGGTTCATGCCTGTAATTCCAGTACTTTGGGAGGTTAAGGCAGGAGAATTACTTGAGACCAGGAGTTTGAGACCAGCCTGGGCAAACTAGTGAGACCTCATCTCTACAAAAAATTCAGAAATTAGCCAGGCATGGTGGCACATACCTGTTGTCCCAGCTACTCAGGAGGCTGAGGTGGAAGGATTGAGCAAGATCTGAAGGTTGAGCTGGAAAAGCACCACTTCACTCCAGCCTAGGTGACAGAGTGAAACCATGTCTCAGAAAAAAAAAAGATAAATTTTAAATTTAAATGAGGAAAATGTGAATCAAGAAATGAACCAGATGTCAAAAAAGGAGAATCCTCTAGTGAGAACTCTGTGGTTTTGTATATATGAGAAAATCATTCTTATTTTCTAATAAAGGGGAAAATATGCTTGGATATATTTCTTTTTTCTCTTCAATGTAATATTTTCTTCTAAAAACCTATGAAAGTTCAAGGCAGGCAGTAGAATCTAAAGACTGGAGTACCAGTATTGGAATTAAGTAATGACCTCTGAGCATGGCTCATGAATGTTCATTGTGTTCCCATTTGAAGAATGAAAGTGTCTCTTCTTATTGGAATTTGTATGGAGGATGAGTGTATCTCTTGCCCAGGCTGGGTAATAATTAGAATGTGCACTACAAAACCCTGTGGGTTTTTTTTGTTTTGTTTTGCTTTTTTTTCCCTGAATAAGACAGCTGTTTTTGTTGTTGTTGTGTGGTTGTTGTTGTTTGCAGGCTGGTAAGTCTGAGTCTTTCTTACTCAAATGATTGCATTAATTCTCTAATGCCTATTAAAAGATTAGAATACTATCCATGGTAGGATCCTAGAAATTCCATAGCCAATTCCTAGAAGGCCTGTCAATTCCCTCCTTATGAAGAAATGTTACTGATTGAGGTATCCAATAAATATTTTTTAAAGGAGGGAGTGAATGAATTTTGCAAATATAGACATAATAGAAATAGCACCCTGCATATTGCTAGGGACTTCTTGGGAAATGAGAGCGATCTTAGTCAATTGATAGGGCCCCATGGTCTGCTAACTACCTACTAATTTCCTACCTGTAGAAGCATAGCAGGGTTAATAAGCTTTTATAAAAAAAAAAATCTTATCACCAGTTTCCATGTGTATCTCTCAGCCTTGATGAAAGCATGCTGACTTACATCACTTCAAGTAACATTTCTCATATTAGAAGTTAGAAAAAGTTTAGCATGCCCAGAATCAGGAGAGAAGCTCCTTGCCAGGCCCTGTGAAAGATGAGAAGCCCAACTCAGATGCATTCTTGTCCCCTGCTACAGGGACACCTGGATTAGACCCTGCTCCCTCTGTGAGTTCAAACTGCTGTCACTGGAGTTATAAAGGGACATTGAGGCCCCTGTTGTTGGGTCTGTAGCCAGACAGCACAAGTATTTTTAGGGCTCTTCTTGTCTCAATCTGATTTCTGCTTGAAACTTTAACACATGCAGGCTTCACTGAAATACTTTTAAACTACTCTCTGGGTAGTGTAGGAGGGGTTGGATTAGTACTACAGGCTTTAAACAGTTTTTTAAATTTTTTTTTATTGCTAAATATCCAACAGGCAGAACGGAGGAAATTCAAGTCTAACCCTGGAGAGACCCCTGTTTAGTCATCTGTCTAGACAGACGAGTTCATATAATGGGCCTCTCTGTTTCTTTTGCTTTGTATAACAGACGGTGGTCCCTTCCTTTAAATTTTGTGAAGATGTCAACCTTTAGCTTTTTTTCAAAGCCCAACCTGCTGTTGATAATCCAAGAAAGTGACTCACACATGAGCCAACAATGACTCTTGAGTGTGACAATTCATCTGTGATACAGTAAAAAGTAAACACCATCTATACCTAAAGGAGACCAGGGTAAAATCCTGACTGTGTAACATTGGACAAGTCAGTTACTCTTTCTGAGTCTCATTTTTTTTCCTCCTCTAAATTGAGAATTAAGTAAAAAAGGAAAAACAACTCTACTCCTTAATGGTTCTTTAAAGAAAGAAATTATTTAACACATAAAAATGTTTTTCACATGGCATGGGCTGAGTAAATTGTCATTTATCTATTCATTCACTTTAAGATGATCATTGAAGCCTTTAACAACTTTGCTTTTCTATTCTGAGACCCTTAGAAAACCTAGAAATTTCAGTCCCTGTTTTTAATATGTTGGCATACGTTCAGAACAAGTGATTTTTTTTTTTCAAAATCTAGCAAAATATAAAAAGTAGTACTAATTTCTGTGAAAGGAAAATCATATTGGAGACAGTGTTTGAAAATATGGGGTATCTATAATAGCAACTAAATTCATAAAATCAAAGAGAGGAATGATGACTGGCAGGGGCTGAGGAAAGGGGGAAATGGTAAGCTAGAAATAAATGTGGATAAACTTTCAGTTATGCAAGATGAATAAGAGCGAGAGATCTGCTGTACAACGTTGTACCTATAGTCAGCAATACCATACTGTACACTCAAAATGTGTCAGGGGGATAGAACTCACGTGAAGTATTCTTACCACAATAAAAGTTTTAAAACATTGGTAGAATAAGTGAATAAGACAGAACGACATTGTTTGTCTTGGTAGGGGGGGTGAAAACTCAGAACTTGCCTAGAAGGACTCTGTGTTAGTAACTCTTCCTAGGTGTACATCAGCTATCTCTCTTCCTTGTCATTGCACTTTAAGCTCTGCCTGGATGGTTCCCGAAAACAGTGACCTGGACAATTTTGTTTTATTTCATTTAATTCGGTTAATATTCACTGAGCATATACTGCCTCAAGTGACTAAAAAACAAAATAAGTAGCGATGGTTCCTTCTGAGAAAAGGTAGCATCAAAACCCCAGAGGGTGTGAGGATCACATAGCCTAGGTTTAAGTGGATGTGTGACTGTTTCTAGTTACATAGCACTGGGCAAGTTCCCTCTTTAAGTCCCAATTTCTTGTCCCCTGTCTAAATGGGATAACCCAGGTGGGCACATGACAGATGATATACCCCCAATAATTAGTAACATTGCTTTTGTTGTTATTTTTAAAAATTGTTATTATATCCTCCCTGCCCTCAAGTAGCTTGTAACCCATTTGTGGAAATGAACTTGTAAACTCACTACCCTACACACAGCAGAAAAATTAAAAATTGCTGAATGGCATTTGCAAACAAATTGCAATCGGAAATCATAGGTAGGTGATTGGTTAACGAACCCAACTTTTAAGAGAAACAGTCTTCTCTTAACATGCATAGAGCAACATGTACGACTATGCAGTGAATAGCCACAGCCTAAAAGTGAAAGGGGAAATAGAATATTAGCCCCTTCTTCAGCTGTTAGAGGACAGAAGCAAACGATATCTATGTTGATAGCAGAACTTTTCACATCTCATAGTATAGTTCATGACATTTCATACACTGAAATTCCATTAGAAGCCAGGGCTTTACGTGGCTTTGGATATGGTATGTGTGAGTCATGTCTCTTTCAATACAACTGCAATCAATAAAAAACCCCAGTAAAATGTGGTTAACCACAAGGACATCCCTCCCCACCAACTCCACCTCCAAATCAGCACTGTGATTCATTGAACTTAGTACTCTCCCCCCTAATATACTTTACATTGGAAGATACTTAGATTTCTTCAAGCACAAAGAACAGAAGTCCTCTTCTCTCGGTCGCCTGCCCCTCTGTCATACCACTCCGACCCCTAGGGAGCCCAGTATCCTCCTGTATCTTGAGTGACTGTGGCTAATGTGAAACTCTGCCCAAACCCTTGGGGAGACAATTTAGAAGTTTCTGAAGGATGTAATCTGAAATCCCAGAAGACCTTACTGAGTAAAAATTCTTTTTTCTCTTACTAATATAACTCTGGCTTCTTCCTGTATCTTCTTTAAAATGATCACAGTGACCAGCCTATAATCCCAGCACTTTGGAAGGCCGAGGAGAAGAGGATTGCTTGAGGTCAAGAGCTCAAGACCAGTCTGGGCAGCATAGCTAGACTCCCCTATCTTCACAAAAATAAAAAAAAATTAGTCAGGTGTGGCTGCACATACCCGTTGTCCCAGCTGCTCAGGAAGTTTGATGGGAAGATCACCTGAGCCCAGGTGAACTCCTTGAACTGGGCTGCAGTGAGCTATGATCCTGCCACTGCACTTCAGTCATGGCAACAGAGCAAGACCCTGTCTCAAAAAAAAAAAGTGAATCCTGAGATGAGGTCTCCCATTAGCTAACACCTCCTTAGTTTTAGTGAGTGTTTTGTTTTTTCTTTTTCTTACACAGAAGGAGCCCTGGGCAACAGCAAGAGTTGTGAGTGCCCACTGAAGGATGGGGGAGGGGAGAGGGGAAGGAGAAGAAAGGAGAGTAGTAGAAAAAGAGGTGTGGATAGGGTACCCTTCCTGTGCTACTTCTTGGGCTCTGCGGCCTCTACCCTCCTGAGCAGAACCTTCCAAGGCCAGCTAAGCCAAGAGTGGTATCTGCCTGTAGATTCTAGGTGTCATCCGGGCAGACCTTGAAACATGATCTTCTGCCACCCACAGGGGAAATCTGGCCTGGTTAGTGGCCTTTCATTGTAAAAACAGAATGTGGCATCTTTTCTTTAACCTTCTGAAAATTTTGCATCTTTCTTTGTTCCTTTTCAATGCTCAAATTCAGATTTTGTCTTTTTTCTCAAGGTTGCCATTTGCGAGGAGGTTTTATTTAAAAGTTCTGAGGTTAAATATCTGGAAAAATTGATGAAACCAATTGAAAACGGTGTCCTTTTTCTGTTCTCATGCCCAAGAGAAGTTCAGTCAGTCCAGGCTTCTGAATCAGGGAAGACCAAAGTTTAGGTCCACTGGTTGGGATATAATCTCATTTTACATTTTTCCTTTACATGTTTTTAGCTAATGGGAAAAAAGGGTCTGAAAACGTCCAACTGCATTTAACCTCTTTAGCTTACTTAAGAAACTGTTTATCTTTTGATAAGTACCAATATCTAGTTCCTTTTATCCATACTTGGTATTTAATCAATAATAACAACAATAATAATACTTATGTAGTGTTTCTTATACTGCTGGTACTGCTGGTATCTTCTAGGTACTTTGAGAGATACTGATTTATTTATTTGATCCTGATACTATTTATTTATTTGATCCTGGAAATCATAGGTATTATTTCTTCATTTCACATATGAGAAAACTGAGGCAAATCCCTGAATGAGAGAGATTAAATAACTTGTCCAGTGGTAGAACTGGGACACCTACCCACCAAAGCTGCCACTATCAGCATTATTGATCTCACTAGAGGTTAAGTCATTTACCAATCATGTGACCCCAAAGCACCAGTATGGTGTAATGGTAGGGCACAGACTCCAGAATGAAAATGGCCCAGGTCTGTATGTTTGGGAAAAGTCATTCCACCCTAGAAGTGGATTCCACTTGGCCTAAAATATATAAATCATGGTGCTGTCATACCAAGTTAGTTACCTACGTGGTGCATGTACCTATGCTGTGCTCCTTGGGGTCTGAAATTGCAAAAATAGTCAACAAGCTAAGTTCTCTTTAGATGACTTTTGCCTTTTTTTTTTTTTTGATTAGCAAATGGTACAAATGTTTATAGAGTTGGAAGATTTTTAATATCTTTATTTGAATTGCATAAAGCGGCCAAATGTAGTTTGGCTCTAGGCTGCAGAGTATATGTGTCTGGGTGCCAAGAAGCAACTGCACTCCGCCTGGGATGCCAAACATTCCAGACCTGTTACCTTGTAAGTGTAATATTTACCAGATTTTTGCTTCATCTGGAGATGAAGAGCAGAGCTGAATAGAGTGGGGGGTGGGTCGGGCTGTTGGGAAGGGAGCTCAGTGTGGAGAGGAATCCCTGAATGAATAGGTAGTTAGGACAGTGAACAGAGATTTGCCAGAAGCAGCCCTTTTGCTGGCCACTTGGAATCTAGGGAAAAATAATACTGAGACTAACAGGCTAGGGTGCCTCCCATGGGCTGAATGTTCTGTTCTCACGAGCCTATCTTACCCACACAGTTCTAAGAAGCGGGTGCCATTATTATCCCTAACTTGATCATCAGAGAAGGTGCACCTTAGAGAGTTAAGTGGATCACCAAGATCAATTTTGTTCTGTTCCAAGGTCTCTCTGTGGCAAAAACAAAACTGTGTAGAGCAAGGAATGATAGTGCATAGGGCAGCGCCTAAATGAGCAGAGGCACTCACTGTATCTTTCGTTGGCTCTCACTTTCTCTAACTTTTCCAGCTGCCCTACGAACTAGGTGTTATTAAAATTTTACAGACAAGGAAACTGAGGTCTAAAAGCTTAAGACATTTGCCAAAGGCCACACCTTTAAGTGGCAAAGCCAGGCATAGAATTTGGGTCTGCTGAATCCCAAACCTTAACTCTCCTTGTGTTAAGATGTGACGTCTTCCCTGGGCTCCACTGACAGGATCATAAACAAAACCAAACCCTAACTCTGGATAAGCTCTGCTCTCTAGGATATTCCTAAAAGAGAAAAGGATTGAAGCAGAGTCCCAGACAGTCTGTACTGAATCCTATATGTCTATAAACAGAGCTAGTAAACGTGATAGTGTTACTAGGAGTAAGTATGGGTGTGTGTGTGTGCATGTGTGGGCACGCACACAGTGGGCAGTTGCAGGCCAGAGCCTGGGAGAGTTATTTTCAAATTGAGGGAGTTAGCAGTTGCCAGAGACGCACATGTGCAGTATCGCATATTTTTACTTTCATCATCACTTCATCCAATGAGTAAATGCTAAGGAGATCCCTGCAGATCAGCAAAAAGAGATGGTGAAATCTGGCTCTAGTTCTTTCCTGCCTTTACCAGAGAGGGGCAGCCATTAGAATCCTCAACTCATCTGAAAACAAACAAAACATAACATTTTTTTGAAGTGTTTGTGTGCAAATTAAGCCACAGCTTTGGAAACGGTTCTCCCACATCTTGCAACCATCCCCCACGGTGTTCAAGGCTTTCTTCCAAGGAAGCTGGAAATATAAACAGAAGAACCTTTTGCCCCAAGGCCCCTTGCAAGAGCTCTTATTCAGCTACTGGGCCCTTTGCTTTTGGGGGCTATGCTTTGGTTGAGTCTTACCCAAAAAGCAGTACTTTTAGCTGGAAGTGGAAAATTATAAAAGCAAAGGTGTGAAATGAAACTTTTTGGTTAATGTTGTCAGTAGAAGAACAATCACTAGCATGAAGGACTTGTGCTCCAAGACACATATTCACACCTAAGCTAGGCCATCAAGGAGGCACTTGCTGATGTAGACTGATAAAGTGACTAGTTTAAAGCAGGCAGTCAGACTTCCAAATTAAAGTAGGCAGTCAGGTTTTTCCTCTGTGGAAAGTCAGATTTTTCTCTCCTGGCTTCACAGGGCCACCATGTCCTGTGGGACGTTTGGAAACAGGAATTGAATCCAAAGGATGATTTTCCATCATTTGAAATCTTAAAAGAGAGACTAAGTAACTTGCATGCAATGACCAGCCAGTCTTTCGGTAAATGAGTCAGGATTAGGAAAACAAGGACTAAAGTCACCAACTCCTGCTCCCAATGCAATGATAAGATCATCTTCAAATGCCACCTCTCATTTTCTTAGGAACTCTAATCTTTATTATTATTATTATTTTGAGTCAGGGTCTCACTCTGTCGCCCAGGCTGGAATATAGTGGCACAGTCATGGTTAACTGCAGCCTTGACCTCCTGGGCTTAGGCAATCTTGCCTCAGCCTCCCGAGTAGCCGGCACTACAGGCACTCACCACCATGCCTGACTAATTTTTTTAACTTTTTAGAGGGTTGAGGTCTCTATGTTGCTTAGGCTAGTATCAAACTCCTGGACTCAAGCAATTCTCCCACCTCAGCCTCCCAAAGTGCTAGATTGCAGGCGTCAGCCATTGCACCTGGCCTAATCCTTAATGGGTGTTCCTTTTAAGCACTGGTGGTACAAATGAAGGCATGAGTTGCTGTTTCTCTTTTGGCTACTCATCTCAACTTTTGAAAACAAATGTCCATGGGGGTGAGGAGGTTTTTATATGACTTGAGCCTACTATAAATTGTTTTTAGAGTCTTCTTGAGAATAATTGGGTTTCTGAATCAAACACTAGGTGATAAAGAAAGATTTCAAGGGAAGTTTTTTTGTTTTTTTTTTTTAAAGAAAAGCAATTTTCAACCAGGAGGACAGAAAACTATGTATAGAGCCTTAAGTTTTTGGATTCTCTCCTCGAATATCATGGGAAAGCTATAGGACTGGTTTTATGATGGAATCGGGTGTTTAGTTAAAAGACAGTGATCACAAATGGACCCATATTTAGACAGAATCTGAAACTTTTGTTTTGTCAATGCATAATCCTACAGGAATTTGCAAGTGACCTTTAGGAGAGTCCAAAATGCAAGGTAGGAAATCATGTGTCTTTTTTTAATGCAGCAGGGGACCTTCCAAAAATTGGAATTTATTTATAAAAAATCATGTATTTATTTTTACATGCTTAAACTTCAGTCACCTTCAAAGTACTCTCCGTTTGATACAAGACACCTATCAATATGCTTTATCCACTGCTCAGAACAGTTTTTGAACTTGTCAATTTTGATACCTTTTAGTGCTTCTGCCATTTTTTTTCACCTCTTCCACATCGGCAAAACATTTTCCCTTTGAGGATTTTTTTTTATTGGGGTAACAAAAAAAAGTTGCTTGGGACAAGATCAGGTAAATAAGGAGTGTGGGCATAGGGGTCAAGTCATTTTGGTTAAAAGCTGCTGAACACTCAGCACGGTGTGGACATATGTGCTCACAAACCATCCATCATGAAATGGGCAAGCATGTGGAAAGAATCTCCAAAAAAAATTCACTAAAGCTGACTGCATCCTCTCACAACAATGTTAGCTGGTGCACTGATGCCAATAGGTTCCTAGCACACTTACCTAGCAGGGAAAGCCTGTAATATAAGGGCCCCATCCTCCAAAAAACAATTCCAGTTTTTTGGGGGTCCTCCTTATACTGTCTATTGCAAACATGAATTTGCATTTAGAAAAACACAAGACCATTTTAATATGCAGTAACACGACTGTTAATTTGCCTTTCAGAGGTCCTTTTTGTTGTTGTTGTTGTTGGAAAATCAGACACATGAGGAGAAGTATGTACATGGTAAAGAGAATGTCCACAGGCCTTCAGTGTCACGCAGTCATGATGTTTGGGAGTTTTTTACTTGAAGAATCTTAACACAACTATTTGTCAGAGGACTTGCAAGATGTGATGATATGTCCAATGAGTCAGGTTTCAAGGGGTTAGAAGTTGCAACAAAAGCAACCGAAAGCTTCTGAAGAACTTTTCATGAAAGGCATTTTAGAGTATGAAACATTGGCTTTGGATTTCTCCATCTAGAAAGATAGAAAGTAAACATACTGACAAAAAAGCTCTATATTCTGGATCCCAAAAGTATTGTGAAATGATAAAAAATACGTTCCATCCTTCTTTTCCTTCCTTTCCAAGTCACAGAGTTTTGTCATTTATGACAATTTTGTGGTTGTTTTTAACAGTTCTGCAAATATGAGATATGGGGAAAGTTTATTTAAGGTTTATTTAAACAACAAAATAATTCACAGTGTTTGTTTTTCCTTCTCCTCTTCCAAAGCATCTTGATCCATTAAAAAGAAAAAGAACAAAAAATTAAATAGTACAAGTATATTGAATGGATTGGGTATGTGTCTCATTTGTAATGACTATATCATGTTGCTTATTTTATAGAACTAGAAATTATAATAATTTTCAGGTACACATTTAAACTTGCGTTGTATATTGGAATAGAATTAGACTAACTTGAGCATACTATGGTGTAAAAAGTGTTACCAGGTATGTGGGATATTTGAAATACTTAGTGAAGCAAGTATGTTAAATGCTGCCTGTATAGGCCAGCTGTAGTGAATGATGCCTGTAATCCCAGCACTTTGGGAAGCCAAGATGGAATGATTGTGAGAGACCAGGAGTTTGACTTGCCTGGGCAACATAGTGAGATCCCATCTCCAAAAAAAGAGGAAAAAATATCTAGGCATGTTAGTCCTAGCTACTCAGAAGAGTGAGGCAGAAGGATCGCTTGAGCCTATGAATTGGAGGCTGCAATGAGCTATGATCACATCACTGCACTTCAGCCTGGGTGGGGGGGAAAAAAGCAAAAACAAGATGCTATTATACTATTATGTCTTATAAAGTACTAAAAGTAGTTCATTATAAGTCCCTTCCACTCTGACTCCACCACAGATTAGCTGTGTGACCTTAGATAAATTATTTAATTCTCCTAAGCCTTAGTCTTCTCATCTGCAAAATGGAAATGAAGATAGCATCCATCTCTTAGAGTTCTTGTGAGGCTTAAATGAAGCGATTCAAGTAAGAACCTGCTGCCGTTATTATTATTGGCCTCTTACACATTGAGCGACTGGCTTTCCAGGTCGTGGATTTAACATATGCTTGCTTCATCTCATTTTTTCTTGAGCTCAGGGGCTGCTAGACAGTTCGTTCACATCACTAGGGTCTGACCAAAAAGGTATAGAAGGAAAAACTCAGATATGCGGAGAATGGATGATTCACATGCAATTTGGAGCATGACCCACGGAGGGGTTGCCTTAGTGTGGCCCCTTCAGTTATTGTTTACTGGGCTGATGACACAGTGATCTCACATACTACCCTCAGCATGGCTCAGGTTAGATGTGTTGAAATCCGAATGAACCCTTCCCATGTTTGAGGTGGATGTGGTGAGTGGAAAGAACACCTATTACAAGTTAGGATCTGGGTTTGATTTTATTTTTCTTCCACTTACTAGTATTTTCTGATTATTAGCTCTGAGCCTCAACGTCTTTATCTACAAAATGGGAAATCTACCTCAAAAGTTGTTTTGGAGTGGGGTAGAATTATGTAAGCAAATGCTTTTTATTTCTGGATGACCTCTGGAAATGTATGGGCAGCCTGCTCTTATTCAATAACAATTTTGTTTAAATATAGTCATGCCACATTGCACTTATTTCTTATTTTGTATTTAACAAAAGCACTTTGACATTCATCATCATATCTGATCCTGGCTAGAGCCCTGTGATTACCAGTTCACAAGGCACAAAGAGGTTATGGGCCTTCACCAAAGTAACACAACTTCAGAAGCAAATAGGAATTCTTACTAAGAAGTGGCAGTCCTTGGTATAAACCTTTATTTCTTTAACCATGAGATTTGGGAGATTTTTATGGAAAAGTTTTAATATGTCTGCATGTCAAGACTAAGACCAAAGTCTCCTCACTTGGTTGCATCAGACAGCACTGAATCAGGAGCTAGAGAAATCAGACAAAACTTGTGTCCTTGACTGGTGAGGGTTTAAGAGAAGGAGCGGTAATGTGGGTTTCCTAGCATCTCCTTCAAAACCTCAATGAGGCTCTTCAGAGGCTCAGTCTCTGAACTGACTGAGTGCTGTCTGGCCCCTTCCCTATTTTTCCTCTTTGAGAAGTGAAGATTTAAAATGTTAGAAGTAGACGTGACTAAAAAAGCCTCAACACAATGTCACATGTTATGGTGGTCACATTTTAAAGCTTGTGTAGTTCTGTCATTTCACCTTGAATCATGTCATAAGACCCCAGGGATGTCACTAGCTCCTTTCATGGGTAACTCTATTAGAAAGCTCTTCCTTGTACTGAGCTTGCACTGTTCAGGGATTTCCCATCCCCTGGTCCTTGAGGTATAATAGAACAAACTTTTATCCAGAGGGGAGAAGACATAGAATTCTAGATAATCCAGACCATCTATTCCTCTTCATATTTACTCACTCCCAAGCCATGTGGAAAGAGTGTGAACTTGGGGTCAGGTAGACTTAGTTTGCAACTTTCAGCCCATGTTCTGCTTTCCGTATATGCTGCAGCACAGGTTTCTTGCATGCTGGAAACCTCAGTCTCTTCATTCATGCAATGGGGGTGGTGGGGACTAAAAATTATCTAGCACACCTAGTGGGCGCTATCAATAAGATAGCATTTGTATGAGATAACTAGGTGTCACTGAGGTTAAAAATGAGATCATTTCCAAGAAAGCACTTTGTAATTTGTTTTCAAATCACAGGAAGTCTCCTTGTACACCTGGTTTATCAAATAATCCAAAACGTCATCATGTCTGGTGACTTTAAGAGTGGTTTTCTAAGATGTGTCCCACTGAATCAGGTTCATGACTGTCCACAGGTTCCTGATGCTAATATTGAAAACCATGGAATAGAGGCGGACCAGAGGAACATTCTTGTTTATTTGGTTCTAGAAGACAGAGAATGGGCTGGCTTCTAGCCACACGGTTACTGTCTACAAAACTTCTGTCCACAAGATTTGAGAGCTGTATTTCTGGTTAGGAAAGTCTTATGGCATCAGACTCTGAAAGTAGGCACAAACTTTTTCCTTTGGCTCCCAGTGTTCTGTTAATAATATAAGCTTATATTTATTGAGTGCTTACTAAGCTCATATTTATTACCTTATTTAATCCATTTTAGCACTTCTCAGAGACAAACACATTTTATTTTATTTTTTTTATCTTTATTTTTTGAGTTGGAGTCTCACTCTGTTGCCTGGACTGGAGTGCAGTGGCCACTCCCGGCCACTGCAGCCTCGACCTGCTGGGCTCCAGTGATCCTTCCGCCTTAGCCTTCCAAGCAGCTGGAACTACAGGCATGCACCACCACACGTGGCTAATTTTTTGATTTATTGTAGAGATGGGGTCTCGCCAAGTTGCCCAGGTGAGTCTCGAACCCGCGGGCTCAGGCAATCCACTCACCTCAGCCTCCCAAAGCACTGGGATTACAGGCTGAGCCACGAAGCCCGGCGACAAACACATTTTAAAGCTACAGAAATAAGGAGAGTCCCTGCTCTCTTGCTGCTCACATCTATTGAGATAAATACCCGAAGTGGTCACTGTAATGTGCAATATTATGAGTGTCAGGACACAAAGTAGGAAGAAATTGATTCTGCTCTTGAAAAGATGGAAACATTTCTAAAAAGAGGTGACAGTAGTCTGGACCTTCAAGGATGAATAGAATTTGCCAAAGGTAAAGGATTTCTAACTAAAGGGCTGACATGACATGGGCATGGTGGTATGTCAGCACTGGGTACCCTTAGAGACTGGAAGGTGCCCTTAGGGCCTGGGGCAGAGTCCAGTGTGGTGTCAGAGGAGAACTGAGGGGAGACAGCAGGGTGCCCATAAAGCTGGTAAGGGTTTAGGTGCAAAGTGTACAAAGATAGACATGTCGTGAAATTGCCTCTTAGAGGGTATTTGAAACTTGTCCAGACTTTTCACATGTTAGAGGTGAAGAGAGAAGAGTGGATGCTTAAAAGAGTGGGCTGGCTTAGTCCCATGAGGTCTATATTATTAGAAACGGCTTGCCAAAGCTATATCAGGGTAGTGCTTTCTCACCTTGAACCCCAATAACCTCAAGGGCAGACAGTGTCTCTCTTAGCATTGGATGGAAGAGTTTCACTTGAGTCTATCACTATTTTAAACACCAGGGAACTAAGGGCTGGGAAAGTTGATGATGCCCTATCGTGAGATCTACAGAGAAACCCATTGTGCCACTACATCCTCTTAATGCTTCCTTTCTGGAAAGCCCCTCCCCGTGTTGCTCACCTCAGCTCCCTTCCCAGCCCAAGTAGTCACTGTACAAGACCCATCCCTACTTCACCTTTTTACTCCCTTCACCCACACTAGACTTGTGAAAAAATGATGACTGGGAAAATAGGATTGACTCTATGTCGGTTGTCTTTGTATCTTAGACACATAAAATGCCTTTAGGATTCTGATAGTAAACATGCCATGAAGTTCGTGTCTCCTCCCCCCATCTCTACTTCCATTAGTATGCTTGGAAATGAATGCAACCTGAACGGCCCACAGAGAGCAAGACCACACATCTGTGTCCTCTGCAAGAATAGAAGCTATAGTTAGAGGATCTGTGCACCCACAGAGGAATGGATGTGGAATTAAACATGGTGTATAATTATAGTAGAACTATAGAGAAGGCATATGTGCCTCTTAGAGCTCCCAGGCCTCTTCCTACATTAAAAAAAGGTAGTGTGCGGTCAGTTGGATTAACAAAAGGAAGCAAAGGGACCAACTGGAGTTTTTTTTAATTTTTTTGCTTTTATTTTTTGAGTCAGAGTCTCACTCTGTCACCCAGGCTGGAGTGCAGTGGCATGCTCACAGCCACCACAATTTTGACCTGCTGAGCTCAGGTGATCCTTCCACATCAGCCTTCCAAGTAACTGGAACTGCAGGCATGCACCATCACACCCAACTAATTTTTCTTTATTTATTGTAAAGATGAGGTCTTGCCAAGTTGCCCAGTCTCCAACCCTTGGGCTCAGGCAATCCTCTTGCCTCCACCTCCCAAACTGCTGGGATTATAGGCATGAGCCATCGCGCCCAGCCCAACTGGAGAATTCATTCATTCATTCACTTATTCATTTATTTATTTGAGTTGGAGTCTCATTCTGCCGCCCATGCTGGATTGCCATGGCACACTCACAGTCACCGCAGCCTCAACCTGCTGGGCTCAGGTGATCCTTCTACCTCAGCCTTCCAAGTAACTGGAACTATAGGCACATGCCACCACGCCCAGCTAATTTTTTGATTTATTGTAGAGACAAGGTCTCACCAAGTTGCCCAGGCTGGTCTCGAACCCCTGGACCCAGGTAATCCTCTCGCCTCTGCTTCCCAAAGTGCTGGGATTATAAGCGTGAGCCACTGCACCTGGCCTAACTGGAGTTTTTAAGTTTGTCTGTTTTTTGGGCTACAGATTGACCTGTGTGAAGCCCTCTTGAGGGAAAAGAGGTCACAGCTGGTACCCCTACATCCAGAGGGAAATTTTTAAAAGTACAGTAAACTCTGTGCAGTTATAGATTGCTTTGAACACCAAAAAATTGATTTTGTCATTGAGACTGATAATCAAATAGCATCTCTGAGTCTCTGCTATGCCTACTGTTGTGGTAGTCTCCTCTTCACCTACCACGAACAAAAGAGCAGGCCTTGCTGAAGCTTTCTTCATCCTGCAGTAGACCTGGCACTCCCCTGCTTTCTCTTGGATTCTCATCTTTAGGTCATTTCCAAAGGTCACCATATGTCAGGAGCTGCTGAATAGCTGATCCCTGAGGGATCTGCCCAAACACAAATCACTTTCTCCATCCTGGTCTCTTCCAGACACTCACCCCTTAGACTGCTGTGCATTTAGAGGAAGATGTTTCTGTTCTTGGCACTAGAAGTAACTATTCACAATCTTAATGAAGAGAAAATAAATTCTTTCACTAGAGTATCAGAACTAGTGGAAAGGCAGTTTGTTTGTTTTAATGATGCTGCATTTCTTCAAATTGAGATATGATGAAGCTCTCAAAAGTGACCTTCTTCACCTACCATGCTTCACTTTAGAATGCACTTTTGGAGCGATTGTGTTGTTCCACCAACTGCTTTGTATCTTATAGGGGAGACTTTCTGAGCCTGGTGACAGAAGATGAGCACTGATTTAGCACTGAGTCCAGGGAGTCACTGAAATTAATCCATTTGGCCTCTGAATTGTGGTTTCCTCAAAAGTAAAATGAAGATAATATTACCTGGCTTACAGGGTTATCAGGCAAGGATAAATTAATGAATGTAGAAGTTTTTTGTGAAACTTAAAGTTCTACGAAGACCTAACGGATTGTGATTGGTGTTCGTCGTTGCTATATGACTTAGCTGTTTGAGAAGAATTGATTTCCTTTTGCTTGTGATATTTATTGAGTACCTATTGTATACTGAGAGGTCTGGTCCTGGGTTCTAAGCTAGGACACAGAAATGGGAAGACAACAGATTCAGTACCTGTGCTAGTGAAACTTACAAAGCTCCCCGCCACCCCCCACCCTTACAGACCCAGTGCTCCCACTACTGGTCCCAACTATGTCCTGGTTGGGGAGGTCTAAAAGGGAGCTTTTGGGTAAGGCAAAATAGATGTGTGCAGACCTCTTCCTGGCTCTCAGTGATCTCTAAACCAAGCAGCCACGCAGTCCACTCCCTGCTAAAAGGAAATAAAAAGAATTGAGAGGAGTTACCAAGTTTCCCTGGTCAAAACTCTCCTGGTCAGTGTCCTCAGGATAGTATCGCATGGGTGCCCTGTTGTTTAGTGTATATAAGTGCTAATCAACTACCCGAGGAATATATGTTCTTTATTGGTCACCTTCATGCACTACACAAAAGCTAAATTAATCTATTCAGGTGAGATTATGGATCTGGCCATTTTCTCACTTTTCTGACACAAGGAAAGCTTTCAGACATGTTACCTAGCTTTTAGAAATAGTCTAATGAAACTAAAGTGATATGTGATAAAATAACATCTTCAATGACATTACATGCTAAAAGTTATTCCACTGACTTTAGGATATATTTGAGTATATATAGATAAGCCCTGTGCTGACTCTGTGTAAATTTTCCATCTCTATACCTTCGTTTGCTATTTATTTTATTCAGGTTATATATGTATATACACTTTACTGTGATGTTCTGGGAATTCTGTTTGCTTTCACCCTCACACATTTATGAAGCACTGGCATTATTCAAAGAACACTCCTTTAAAGAAGACTCAGTAAATACTTTTTAAGAAGCATAGAGGAGCTGTTGATGTGGGATTAAATAAAGGCATTCGTTTTGTTCCATCTACACAACTGTTGGTGAGACAAACGAACAGGGAACACTTCAGAAACCACCTGACTATGACCCTGTCACAAAGACTTCTTGAAGGCTCCTCAAGAAAATAGAGCTATAGGACAGCTCTTAACCTCCTGAAAGAAAAAAAAAATTTTTTTCCCCCTTAAGAATTATCCTTTCATTTGAAAAATAAGTGTCTTCCAATAAATTGGGACTGGTTGGATTAACCTTCTGGTCAGGTATCTCTCTCAGTGTCCTTATAGCAGATTCAAATTTGGATAAATTTTATGGCGTCTATACACAAAAATAATGAGATTGAAGCTAAATTGTAGGGCTTTCTCTTTACTAGTTCGATTGAATAAAAATAACACATACTTAAACATTTTAAAGTACTTAACCGTGAATCTTCTGCAATGAAGAATATTAGTTTAAAGACTGTTTTTCCTCCTCTCAACAAATGGTGGCCCAACCTAGAAGAACAGCAAGCTGTTTAGCACCCAAATGAACATGATTTCTTAAAACAAGCGTAACACCCCTGGCTCCATTCCAGAACACGTTCATGCCACAGTTCATCTGGATTCCTATAATTCCTGTATGTTCCCATATCTTAATTGCCCATAGCTGTGTTGCCAGTACAAACAGGATGAGGGAAGAGTGCACACCCTTAATGAATACATCTACCAACCCTAAGAAAGCACCATCATTTGAAACTCTAATATTCTTTGTAAGGCACTAAATGACTGTCTACTGAAATGCTAATATGGAAAACAGCTAACTAAATATTTCTTCCAAGCAGTTCTTACTCCCTACCATCTTTATATTCTAGATAGAAGGCTGCCATTTGGTATAAAGAAAAATTCAGACTTTCGATTCAGCTTTTCAAGGAAACATATCTTGAAAGAATCTCTCAGGGTGCTGATTAATAGAGGATAGGTGTTCTGGGATAAGATGGGTTCCAGAAACTTCTGTAGTTGTGTCCCATTGGCCTTTTCCTTTGATGATTTGCAGTAGGACACAGCAGGCCTACTGATCCCCCTTGAAGAAAATGTGCCACTGGGCAAACCAGAAACCTCACTGTGGCAGTAGTGTGTGCACGCACAGCTCCAGGACCCCCTGCCTGTAGACTTGGCTGTGCCGGCTAGAGTTGACCAGGAGAGTGGGCAGAAGTTCTAGTGTGTATTCAGGTCTGTATTTACCCTGAACAAATTTTAGGAACTTTGTTGCTTATCTGAATTTAGGGGATTGAATGAAATAGACACTAAGGATCCTTCTGATTTTACAACCCTGTCCCCTACAATATCATTTAACCAGTGAATGCACAGGTTTGCCACATGAGGCTTCAGTTCTTTCTCAGAGTATTTGAAATGAAGAATCAAATCAAACAAGTACACAGTGAATAGGGGCATATTGTATATTTCACACAAAAAAGCCTCAGGGTGTAAGCATAAGATTATGACATCTATAAAACCATTTGTGTGGAAACGACCAAAGACTTGTCCTTTACTAGGTGTTCAAAACACAAAGAAAATATGTTAGTGCAAAGGTCAAGAAATAAAGAGAAAATACAGCCAGACATGGTGGCTCACACTTATAACCCCAGAACTTTGGGATGTGGAGGTAAGAGGATTACCTAAGTCCAGGGGTTCGAGACCAGCCTGGGCAACTCAATGAGACCTCGTCTCATTTAAATTTTAAAATGAGCTGAGTGTGGGGGTGCACGCCTGTGGTTCTAGCTACTTGGAAGGCTGAGGCAGAAGAATCGTCTGAGTCCAGCAGGTTGAGGCTGCAGTGGCTGTTAGCGTGCCATTGCACACCAGCCTGGGCAACAGAGTGAGACTCCGACCCCCCCCAAAAAAAGAAAAGAAATAGAAAACAATTCACTGTTGGGATGCATTAATAATAGCATAAGTTTCACAATAAGGAGAATTATGTTCAGATTTAAGGGTTCATTTTAAGATTGGAACAAAGTAGAGAACAACTGAAACAGGCGAATGACTTTCATGACAAGCAATGAAAGGAAATGTTAGAGAAGAAAAGAGATGAGGAAGAGAAGACATGAAAATAAGTTTCAAATTTTCTAAATAAGGTCAAGTGGAAAGGAAATAGGTCATCTTGTGTGGTAGAACCAGACCCATTGTATAGCCCTTGTAGAAAGCAAGCTCTCAGCCCAAGAAAGGAATGCATAGAGAGTTGTAACTGGCAGAGGCTGGAGTGGGCCACCTATTCAAGTTCTGAGTTTTCTGTCACTGTAAGAGTTCTGGGAGAAATTACCTTGTCTTGTAGAGAAAATTGCAGTAAGAGGAGTTAGATGCCAATAACATTAAGGAAGCACCTAATAGGTGCCAGGAAGTTGTTTGTGTGCTGTTGTTTCGAATTGCAATGAAGAGTTGCAGAGAGATTGAATGTCAGCTCTATTTGCTTTACTTCCCTCAAACTGGATTATCTAGACCATCTATTCCTCTTCATATTTACTCATCCCCAAGCCATGAATTTAATATATTAGTAATAATAGCTCATACCACTTGGTTATATTGGTAAACAGCTTGCAATCCTACCAGACATGGTGGCTCACACTTGCAATCCTACCAGACATGGTGGCTCACCAGACAGGGTGGCTCATCCCAGAACTTTGGGATGTGGAGGTAAGAGGGTGTGGAGGTAAGAAGGTGTGCCCTGCCACTTATTAACTTAAGCTTTAGGGCATAGCAGCAAATCAGCACAGTGCCTCAAAGTAATTAGGTGATTGCCTTATAAAAAAAATTAGGCCACAAGCAAGAAGCTTATCGAAAACACAAAGGAAAGCTCACAGTACAAGACATGCATTGGCCACTATATGTACCACAGCTATAATTTTGGAAAGATCAGAGAAAGAATTCAGGCTAATAAGGATCCTCTGCACCCATTAAGCATGTAAAAAATACACCAGTCATTGCAGAGCTGCAAGAAAAGTGCATTCCGGAAAGGGGAATGTTGAAGTTTGTTTGTTCTAGAAAAAGCTGTCTTTGTAAGGATGAGCAAGAATGGGCTATGTGTTTAAGACCTATGTTGCCAATGTTTGGTGTAATGCTGCAAAAATTTTACTACTCAGTTTTTCAATCTGTTAATAAGGAAAAAAAAAGTGTGTTTCTAATTCATTAAAAAGATTAAGGATGTTATCCTAAATTTCCAAGTTTAATTCATTAAAGGAATCAACCCAGGCTGGCTTCCTTCTATAGATTTTGTTTGGAGCATTTTCAGAATTCTAGAATAGTGTATGGATAACCCTACATATGCTATCATATGTTGTGGGGTCGCTAGCCTTTCTGAAAGCCATCACTGGACCAAAAACATGATTGTTTTGGTCCCTGAATATCATAGAGAACAAAAGTAAAGATCAAAGAAAAGTAAGAAAAAGAAGAGAGAAAGAAAACAGAGCAAGGAATGAGAAAGGATAAGGGAGATAGAAGAAGAAAGGAAAATAAGAGATTTATCTGCTTTCAAGAATGAGACTATGGCAGAGAAGAGCTGCTTCAATGGCCTTTTCCAACCACAAGGACAGCCTGCTGCTGTGGGGCCATTGGAAAGGGATATGTCATATTCACGGTTCACCAGCCCATAAAAGTGGGTCCTACCATACTCTTTCCATGCTCAGTGGCTCTGAGACTCCTTTAAGTTAGTCATCAGCCTCTCAACAGCAACAACTGGCCTGCCTACCTTTTCAGCACCCAGTTTTACTGCCAAAATCCAGTACACCCTATACAAATTGCCTACCCAGCCCCAAGCTTGACGATAAACACGGAGGAACTGAAACAAAATAGGTGTCTCCATGTAGGTGAGGTTTTATGGAGATGATGGAAACTTTGGAATAGAAACTAGAAACCCCATGTCTGACACAGTTCAAGAAAACCAAACATCATAGGCCGGCACCACTGTTATTTTACTATTTTTGCACCGTGTAAGAAGGGGCCCAAACACTCATGCTGACAGTACGCACAGTCTCAAATAGCAGTTAGATGAAGGCCGAGTCACATAAGCTGATGCTGACACAATTAGACTCACCATTGCCAACAGCTTGTCGTGGCTGACACCATCACCCTCTTGGAGTCTCCCTCTTTACATTGCAGATGCTCTGGTGCTGTGTTACATTTAATAAGTGGGGTGGCCGGAGAGAAAATCAGAAACCACTGCGGATGGGCTGTTTATTTCTCAGTCATTTTGTGTTAAATTGCTGTGACTTGAATGTCAGCAGTGTTTGGGATGTGGTAGTGAAATAAAATCCATATCCAGTGTGCCAAGACAAATTTCAGAAAACCCCAAAACACAATTGTCTTGGTTTCTTGCTGGCTGTGTCTGTGCACACACAAATAGTAGCTAGTTTATTGCCCTCCAACCATTTGGTGGATTGCTTGTCTTGCCACCCTCTGGGGGATGTCTAATGAACCCCACACTTCCCTCAAAGCTGGGGATGTCAGGAATAAGGGCCACTACACACTCATTAAGCTTGTCTAAAGTCGACACCAGTCACTGCTGAGCTGCAGGAAAAGTGCAGTCATTTCTGGAAAGAGAAATGGGGAGTTTATTCTGTTCATTCAAGGAGTTTGGGGATAAGAGCTAGGGCATAGAGGCACTGGGCACAAGCGTATGTGGATCTGAAAGATCCTAGGAAATATCAGTATTAGTAAAGTACCTCTTACTGGGGAACTTCCTCACTGAGTAAGCCCCCAGATCTCGAAATCAGGGCCATTCTGTTAAGGGGTATCAGTGAAAATACTTTACCTTACCTTAAAGTTTTTCAAGCTTTCTTGTAAGATCAAGCTAATCTCTAGTAGAGGAGCTGCTTCTTTACCTTTATTTTTTTAAGATAAGGTTTTATTCTGTCACCCAGGCTGGAGTGCAGTGGCATGATTATGGCTCACCATAGCCTCAAACTCTTGGGCTCAAGTGATCTTGCTACTTTAGCCACCCACGTAGCTAGATCTACAGGCACAAACCACCATGCCCAGCTAATTTTTCTATTTTTTGTAGAGATGCGGTCTCACACTATATTGCCCAGGCTGGTCTCTAACACCTGGCCTCAAGTAATCCTCCTGCTTCGGCCTCCCAAAGTGCTGAGATTAAAGGTGTGAGCCACCATGCCCAGCCTCTTCGCTTCTTTATGGGTTTGTTGTTGTTGCAACCATGCTCCAATGCATACCTTTGTATTTCTGACTGGGGTGGTATTCATGCCTCTGACTTAGGAGTCTTCTTTGCCCAGAAGGCAGGATATTGTAATGAGAAACCATGTGTTTCATATTGAACTACTGACCTTTATGGCTTGTCTTTGAAAACTCCCAAGGACCCTGAAATCAGTGCCAGGCTTCCCTTGGGGGTTCCGGTTAGTGCTGACTCCATTCTGCTACTGTTAGATACTCTTATCCCCCAGACTTTACTAATCTGCTTGTAATTCATAACTAGAATCATTTCACCAGCTAGGAGTCAACCAGTATTTATTCACACAGTGGTTCTCAAACTTTGATGAGATGGTGTGTGAGACTTTCCTGGATGATTTATCACAGATTCCCAGGTGCCACCAGCACTGTGGGCTGGGAACCTCACTTTGAGCATTTCGATGAGTTGCACACTTTCTTCCTGCCAGTTTCATCGTGTAACCAGCCTAATAGGAAATAAACAATAGGTAACTGAAGCATCACCCTCCCTAAGGGCTCTGGATATCCTTGAGGTATTTCTTGCAGGATCCAGATCTACTTTCTCTGTCAGAGCTCCTCACACATAGGTGATGTTATAAGACTCTTCAGTTTGTTTTGTTTTAACTAAAGCTTTAAAAAGTAATTCTAATATGAGCATTGTGGTGGGATGTGGAATTGTTTGATGCAGAGATGTTTGGTGGGAAGATAAAATTCTCTTGTCACCTTTCTGATGATCAGGGCTTCTAGTAAAACAGGTGAACTGTTTGGTGGGAAGTCTGTGAGAACTTTGGTGGCTATAATTCCTCCCTATGCAGGGCAGAAGAATTAGAGTATGTGGAGTCATTTATAAATTGCCCCAGGACATTCAGCTGCTCCTGTTCTTTCTCTCTTTTTCTAATTAAGTCTGTCAGGCAATAAGAGCCAGCTCTCCCTCCCTAGGGGCATTCACAAAAAGCCCACTGACCACTTCTCAGCTTTGTTGCAGGATGAGAAGGGAGGCAGGACAGAACCTGAGTAGAAATTTGTGCTAGACCCAGAGTTCTAACTTTCCATCTGCTGACTTATATAATCCTGACAACATGATTCAATATGTATAAGGCAGGAAATTATATACCTCATTATATAGATGAAGAAACAGGCTCAAAAAGCCGAGTAATGTCCCTGTTGCCACACAGCTGGGAGCTGGTTGATTTGGGACTAAAATTCAGATAGCCTTAAATGTCCTACTCAGTGAATTAAGATCCTATAAAAACTATATGTGGCTTTGGCAGAGCTAGCTACAAGATTTGCAGGACTCTTTCTCAAAATGAAAATGTGGGGCCTCTTGTTCAAAAGGCAAGAAAATAGTATATTGAAGATACTAAAATATGAAACTTTTTCCTTTGTTCCATGATCGATCTGTCTCTCTCTCTCTCTCTCTCTCTCTCTCTCTCTGATTGTTGTGCTGTTTTTTATGTGCTATTTGATATTGTGCTTACTTGGGTATAGGAATATTCCCAGAATGACAGGAGACTCTCACAGGTACCCAGGGCCCTCCCTTATAACTTGAAGCACACAGTCCACTGGCTGCTGGGTCCCCCTGCCACCATTCATCAGACTGATGTCATGTGGAGCCAAATCTCTCTTCCCATGGGACTTCTGCTCCAACCCATAGGATTTCAAACTCCACACTGGGTTGTACTTGGTACTAGATTAAGATTGAGCATGAGGCATGCTCCTACTGAGTTGCCCACTGAATGTTCTGTGGCACTACGAGTGTGGAGTGGAAACAGCTGTCACCAGGCCCTTCCCTGAAATGCTGCAGGTTGTCTGCCTGACCCCAGTTCTCCCAGCGGTGGAGGACAACAGTAATCATTGGGTGGGCTGAAGTGTGACTGAGGAACAAGAGGGTAAGGAATAGGAGGCAGAGAATCCTGAGGAAGCAGACAGGTGACAGGAGGTAGGATAGCACAGGATCTGAGGTTCCAAGCCTTCTGCACATGCTTCCAAGACTTCACTTACAAAACATGCATTCAAAGATAAAATTATTAAGGATTTCAAGATGGTGACCACAGAGTAGAAAACTCAAGTGGGAGGAGGCCTTTGTGAGCAACTGTGCTGATCACATGCCCCAGAAGCCAGCCCTAGACTGTGGAGAAAAACTATTAGGAAAAATTTCTGAGCTCAAGGTGCTAACTAGGGAGAAAATAATGCACAACAAGTCAGTAAAGTATTTGGAATAGATACAAGTCAACATATTATGTTTGTAAAGTAGTATGTAATTAAGTCCTATATTTAGGCTTTCTGTACACTGTTACTTTAAAAATCAATGACTAGTTAAATTTCCTCAGGTTTTCTCTTTTTTTCTTCTTTTTCCACTCCCCAAAGTTTGATTTAGCAGGGATGTGTGGCCAGGGTTGAGGTGAGGGAGATACCACTCAGTTGATGACATGCTGGAATCTTCTATGTGCAAAATTTTCCCTGCAAGGAAGGCCCATGAGAAAGTATGGGAGGAGGACCAGAATCAGCCTGCTCATATGAAATCCAAAGGGTTGAAGGAAAATCTATTTGATTGAACTAAAAAAGTAGGTCAGAAATTGCGAGGAAGGAGCAGGCCAGGAAGTGAGTGTGGGTAAGTTGGCAAAGGTCAAGCACAAGTACCTGACCACCTGGCAATGGAATAGGAACTGGGATGGGAATTACAGAGGACTTTAGAGAGAACTCCCATTCCAAAGGGGGAAATGAGTTCTTGGAGGAAGCAGAGGAAAAAACTCCATCCCTCCAAGACTAAGTGGGTGGATAAGGGCTGCACAAGCCATTAAATACCGACCCTGCACTCCCTGAGCTTAGGGAGGGAGCCTGCCGTGTCCAAGCTGGGTGTAGAGGGGCCTTTTTGGGTCCCCCTGTACCACGCATCCAGAAGCATATATGAAGTAATGTCAGGTCATGGATGAAGCCAGAGCAATTTACAGCGATTTGGTTTTTCCAAATGAAACATTTGACCAGTAGCTCAGCTAGGTAGGGGGCTTATGGCCCATAGCAGATGACAGCAAGGGACAGCTGTCACTGACCCTTGGCAGTGGCCGTCACTTCTTTGGTCAACAGTGTTCATCGTGCTTTCATGTGCCAAAGTGGAGAACTGTTTAAGGGTGCTGCTTCCTCCTGGCCCGGTTGCCTTGCTGTGGTCACAAGACTGAAGCAGAGTCGTGACTGGGGGCTGCTTTGCATCCTTTCACTTTATGCAATAATAACTGCCTCTACTTAGAAAACAAGAAAGAAAAGCGCAGATTTTTGTTATCAGGCCGTTGAAATATAAGCCGTCTAAATGGTTATAAGAGCCAGAAGGGAGGAGGGCTGTTTGCCAATGTATAGGCAGCTGAGCAGAAATGTACTTAGCAAGCAGGCTACTCCTGTAAATATTTGCAAATGCCCCTTCAAAGCTCAAAAGCCTAGGACAAGATCATTGGACGATTTGCTTAGGAGAAGAAGAAACAAAACTGACCTCATGGTCCAAGGCAGCTATAAAATGGAAGAGTGTAGATGGGCAGAAGACCAGAAAGGGGGAAAAAAATTGTTCAAAGTTTAATAAACACAAAAGAGAATAAAAATAAATCTCAAGAGTACTTATTTACAAACTTGATGGAAGGATAAGATTGAGGCAGGTGGATGTGAAAGATGAGTGTTTGTGGAAGTAGAAGAGGCTTGCAGGGAGCTTCATGAAGAAGAAGGGGAAAAATGAATGAGGTGTTTATTCTTCCTAATGACAGGGAACACACTAAATTAACTTTTCTCTTCCAAACGATACTCGCAGTTTCTGCTGTCTAACGCAGAGGGTATGAGAAGATGAATGCGGTCCTCGGCTTGAGGAAGGTTCTGACCAAGAGGGTGTACAGAGCCAGAGAACCTGACCCTAGCTCTACCCTGGCTACTCTATCTGGGCATCAGGCCTGTTTTCAGTTGAACTGGTCAGGATATACCAGCTGTCTCTACTTATAAAACAAGAAAGAAAAGCGCAGATTTTTGTTATCAGACCGTCAAGACAGAAATAAATGGAGAAGTGGTGAATTCTACGCCATGCTCCGCGCTGTTTTAAAAGAAATATATCTTTTTCTCCTCTGCAATATGCCCACCAATTATGAGGGTGCTATCTAATTATGAGGGTGAGCATATTGCAGAGGAGAAAAAGATATATTTCTTCTCAGCAGCTACCTTCTCAAATGGCCGTGCTAGGGGGCTCCAAACGCCTTTCTACGTGTACCGTGTGCTGGCCTAAAAGCGGCCTGCCTATCGTTTATTTCCCAGATGTAGCAGATCATCATCACATCTGCATGAATACTTTCTTTTCTCTGAAACCTGGATGCTTTGGATTTTGGGGGGTTTTTTGTTTGTTTGTTTATTTCTGAGACTTCTGATTCATGAGCCACAAAGCTTCAATTCACACAGTTATTTTAAAGCAGCATGGAGCATGGCGTAGAATTCACCACTTCTCCAGGAGTCTGCTTTCTGAGACTCACAAGTATATGGGAAAGGGAGAGGAATAGGGGAACGTCCCTAGGAAGGAAAAAATTCAGTACTCTTAAGATGAGAAAATACTGGTGTGTTCCTAGCACTTTTTTTCCCCAGTGTAATCATCAGGGCATGGACTTCCCAAGAAATCACGAAAGGTATTTATTTCTATTTTGAGATCGGCAAGATGGCTCGTTTATTTAATAAGAAGTTAGTGTTGCCAGTAGCCAACTGCCTGAGTCTTTCAAGATTCCTGTTGATGATCAACTATGCAAATAGTGGGTATTTGGTGAACTCCATGTGTGCAGAGCCCTGTCCTAGATACGTGGGAAAGAAAAAAAATCCTGGCAAATGCACTCTTTGCCCTCAAGATTCTTAAAATTTCATGGCAGGGGATGGGGGGGCAAAATAAACATAATGCAGAAGTAATAAAACCATTTGCATAGTAACTTAAACAACTGTGAATGATTATGTTGTAATGAAGTCAGATAATTGAAGAGCGGGCAGGAAGAAATGGAGCCACTAGAGTTGGATGGGACACTGGAGTGGGGAAAAAAAGTTTGCAGGAGATTTTTGGAAGAAGACTGTAGAAGACTGTAGTAATAAGTGGTCTGCCCAGTGTAGGTGCTCAATAAATGAACATCATATTTGAAAGCACGAGGGTAGAATAGAACCGGCTTTAGGCTTGGTCTGACTTCAGTTATATATTCAGAGGCCACGGCATATCATTAGAAAAGTAACAGCAGAACCCTAAGCAACCCACAAGCATGAAATTGTTGAATACTCTCAGCAACTCTGTATTTTTCACGGTTCACAACTGAAGGAATTTGTGTTGATTCTTTTTCCTTATTAAGCTGGGATTACCTCCCACCAACAGACATTATCCTGAATAAAAAATTTTAAGACTGGACCTGGCATAAGCCAGTTTGTGGGTATAGTTTTGTTTATTCAGATTTCCTCACTGTAACTTGAGCAGAGAATGTGTTTGGTCATATGTGTGTGAAAAACTAAAATATTGAAGCCAAAAAAGATGTAGCACATGAGCCTGGATAAATGAAGATTATTTGGATGCCAAACTTTCAAGGAAAAAAAGTACATGGGCAAACTGCTTGCTATTAGAAACTGTTTTCTTGGCACATCTGATGAAAGTGTATGCAAGCCCGACAGCTCTCTCCAGACATCAATTGTCATAAACTTGTTCCAATTCATAACCATCTAGGATTTTCCACCACTCTTGTCAACCTTCAAAGAACAGGGTTAATTGCATGCTCTCAAATGGAATTGAAAGTAGTTTCTTAATCTCTATTAATCCACTACTCCTATAACCAAATGCACACATTTATTTTATTTTTTCTGGTTAAATTGTTAATGGTATTAAATTGGCCATTGGAAACAAAATCATTCTGTAGATATTTCCCGTATGGTTTCTTGGTATTATCTCATGCTATGGTCTTTTTAAGAGCACAATGGATTTTATCATTTTCAATGATTGCCTTAACTTTTTGCAGATGCCATCCCACCCACTTTCTACAGACCCTACTTCAGAATTGTCCGATTTGACGTCTCAGCAATGGAGAAGAATGCTTCTAATTTGGTGAAAGCCGAGTTCAGAGTCTTTCGTTTGCAGAACCCCAAAGCCAGAGTGCCTGAACAACGGATTGAGCTATATCAGGTAACGTTCATTGGGTTTGTTTTAATAGGCAATCTGTTTGAGGTCTTAGGGTAAACGAGTTCTACCGTCTTGGATTTTTCAGTTGATACAAACCATTCTATGCATTCACAATCATGATATAGGCCCTCATTTGCTATTACTGTTATGGTAATAGCTCATTCCTAACCACTCAGGAAGAGTCCTTTAGAATAAAGTATTGAAGTCTGAACACACATCTTTGGTGGCATGAACAGCTGGAGTATTTACCCTTGGGACAGGTTTAGTCCAGAAGTCAAACCCCTCAACTAATGGAGGCCTGATTCTCTCCTGAGGAGAGAAGTCAGCTAGCTGATTTTCTATTTTTCATCTTTTGGCTGTTCTTTTCTCCTTTTATTTCTGCGTCTCTTCCTTCTGATTGTGTTCTCTCTTCTTACGTTTTTCACTCTTTCTTCTTCCTATCTTTGCTACCTCCAGCCTCTTCATCAACCTCATACTATGTCCTTTCACATTCTATCCACGCATTCCAGGCCACCCTGCAACATGCACACGTGTGTGCCCACCTATCCTTTTTCCACACCCTTTTCTCCATTATTTCAACAGCCCTGATGTCTCCTCATCTTCCTAGTAGAGTAGTGGGCAGCTGTGTCAAATGATGGTGATGATGATGATGATGATGATGATGATGATGATGATGAAGTATCAAGTTATAAACGATTTCAGAGATGCTCTTAAAAACATGCTATTCAAGTGGTGTTCAGCCGCAGTTGCATCGGCATCATCTATGGACTGTGAGAAATGCAGAATCTTAGGCTACACCCCAGGCTTAGTGAATCAGAATTATGTTTTAACAAGATCCCCTGCTGCTTTTTATGCACATTAATGCACCGTTCAAGAAGCCCTGAGTCTGGTACAAGAGGCAGCTGTGTAAAGAGACAACTTAACCAGGTGAGGTGGCTCACGCCTATAATACCAGCACTTTGGGAAGCTGAGGTAAGAGGATTGCCTGAGCCCAGCCTGGGCAACTTGGCGAGACCTCATCTCTACAATAAATCAAAAATTAACTGGGCGTGGTGGCGTGTGCCTATAGTTCCAGCTACCCGGAAGGCTGAGGTGGAAGAATTGCCTGAGTCCAGCAGGTCAAGGCTGAGGTGGCTGTGAGCGTGCCACTGCACTCCAGCCTGGGCGACAGAGTGAGATTCCAATTCAAAAAAAAAAAATGAGAGAGACAACTTTAAATATACCATAGTGTCATATGAACAATGTGTACCAGCATATAGAGTGTAGTTGGGGAGATTTCACCAGAGAGCTGACATTTGAGCAGGGCCTCGGGTATGGTATATGTTTTAAAACAGTATGGGAGATGTTCATTCTTGGCAAAACAGCAGATTGTGCAAACACAGAGTCTTGAATGGGCTTATTGAGGGTACCTGGAACATGGTTTTCAGTATTTGGAGGTGAAGAGAGACTAGAGAGAAGGTGGCCCTCCAGAGACTGTGTAGATGGAAACTAAAGGGGATTAAGAAAAGACCCATGGGAACCCCAATGTTAAGGAGTAGGTTTGTATGACAACATGATTAAAAAGTGGGTTTACTTGAGAAAAAAAAAAAAGAAATTGACATCTGTATGCAGAAACCTCTAGTTGTTCCGGATTCGAATTATTTGGAAAGTTTGATAATTAGGATAAGAATTGTTATTGTATGCATTATGAAAATGGAGAATCGCCATGCAAATAAATGTTGTCTGTGAGACCTCAAGAATAAGTTAAAATTTTTAAAAACAAGTTTAAAGTACTAGTTCACGTGCGTGTTCACAAAGTAAATAACTCTTATTAAAATGGTTCCTCAAGAACCTCTACTTAGAGGCCTTTAAATCTTAGCTAGTGCTCTGAGACCACCATGAGGGCAGCACCAACAGGGGGACCATTGCTTCTGTCACAGCCTGCAGAGTCAGATAGAGAGCATGCTCATGTGTGTGTGAACCAGATACTGTGCTAAGCACTTCCGAAATGTTATTTCAGGTGATACAGCCATACATTGAACGTTGCACAATGAAGTATACTTTCCACTACTATCTTCTTTCCCCATCTTAGAGAGAATGATGCTAAATCCTAGAGAAATTAAGTAACTTGGCCAGGGTCACACAGCTAGGAAGTGGCAAGTCTGGATACAAATCTAGCTCTGACTCCCAAGTCCCTTCTGCTCTGCACCACACACTATCCTGTTACCAGCAAATTGTTCTCTTTCTCTTTTCCTTGGTATCAGCCAGAAGAGAAGAGAAATAAGAAAAACTAGGCCAGAGGGTGGAGTGATATTTGGAGGGAAAGCAAAGACTGTTTCCTATGAAAAGAAGCCAGATTAAGGATATCCAGATACATTGCAAAGTGTAAACAAACATGATTACATCTTCTTCCCCACCACTCACCTTCCCCCCCCCCCCAATTAAATCACTCTTACATTTCTTTCTGTGCTGATAACAGCATCATAGATTGTTCTTTTTGGCCCTGTTTTAGTTACATGACTTCAGTAAATTAGAGGCAGGGTCTCTTAGGTCTTGCTACCTGTAATGTAAGCCGCTAAATTGCTGTTATCCTGTTGCCCCTTGATACTGTCTCTGAGGATTGTCCTCTGCCAGCAGGCTTGCTGATGATATCTCTTCCTCCCAGAAATCATATGATCTTCAGGCAGGGAAGTGTCCAATGAAGCTGGTAACTTAGAGAACCTTAGTGAGTTCTTGGTGAATGTGTCCCTTCTTAGTGGTTTCTGGCACTGGCTGCTCCATGACACAACCAACAAGATCTGCCTGGATTAGAGTCCCACAAGTAGAAAAGGTATAGCCCAAGATGGAACCTTTTAGTTTGGAAAGGGATGGGCATGATCACTGTTGCAACATGATGGTCCAGAAGGAGAAAGTTTTAGCAGAAAATAAAAAAGAATAGCAACTCCTTATGTATCTGTGGCTCAGCTTTGCAGCAATCTCACCTACTGAAGCACAGCCAAGGTCCAGGGACTAAATCAAAGAGATCCCTGAATACTCTAAGAGAAGACAGAGCACACACACCGCTGACTTATCAGAGAGGCAGCCTTTAGCCCTTTATTCATGTGACTAGGTTAGTTATCTGCAGGACCACAAGAAGTCAGAAGCACTGAGTTAGAATGATAGGGCTAGAGGAAGACTTTGACAGCAGCAAAGGGTCCTTTAGACTAGAGATTTTTGCCAGTGTACCACAGCAATGCTGGCCCAGAAAGTCAAGTCACAAAACCAATGCCTCTTGTAAACAATTTCCCTAAATCCTATCCTGTTCATAGGTGACCTCCTCTATCTCCTTGGCTCTCCACCTCACTTCTGACTTCTCTTCCAGCCTTTTTATTTAGAGTCCTATTTTTACCTTGTTGTTCTCCAACTTTCTACTTGCCTTCGGTGGCCATTTATTGCTGTCTTCTTTCATGGACTTTCTTCTGTCTAGTCCCAGTATAGAAATCAATGCCTATGGTAACAGCCTTGAATTATGAAGATGTGGCTAAATTAAATTCAGAAAATTGAACACATGCAATAAATTTTAGACAGCTTCATATCCAAAATTGCTGAAATAGTATTTTGAAGGAAAAAAGGCTTGATGCTTAAATGGGCAGATCTTCAGCTACTTGGAAAGCTCAACTGTTCAGAAGAAAAAGTTCTAATGTTTCCGGATACTCTTTGATTATTGTATAACCTAACACACAGTTGGCATCCTATTCCCTAGATGAAGGTGGGGTGACTGTGAATAGCTTCTTAAGTTTTAAGACGAGTCTATGGATGATTTATTAGGATTCTTCAGGACACCGATTTTAAGCAGCGAGAGAATGTGTATGTGTACACATTTGTGCATATATGCCTGTGAACCCGCATGTAGACAAAGGCACTCCCTCAAGTGTGAATTCTGGGGGGAGCTTTTATAAAGCCTAGCCATAGTTCCCTTCAAGGAGATTCTGATTTTCTCTGGAAAGGACAAGGAGAGTTGTTTCTGGAAAGTGATGGTTTCAAAAAGCTCTCCTGGTGATTAAGATGTGATTGTTCTCCCCTTCAGATTTGGATCTTCCTATTTTTTTAAATTAAGAATCACAGATTTCAGGCTTATCTCAAGCTTTTTGGGTTACTGTGTCCCATAAAAATGTATCCAGGTACTCTTTTTAGAGTCATAATATGAGGCTAGGTGGACCTAAGATGGCAATTTTGTGAATGAGTTCAGGGTTTATTTTGTCCAGGGATATGAAGATTTGTTGATTCTCTCTGCCTGGGAGAGTTAAGGCAGCAAGCTTCTGTTAAAATCATTTTTAGCTTGGCGAAACTAAAAACGTGGGACTCAAGGTTCTTACTAACCTCCCCTCTCTACAGAATATTCTGTCAGAATGTTAATAAAGGTAGTAAAGTAAAATCCTACTGTCTTGCTTTCTCTAACCTCTGTCATGTTAATGAACTCTAGCTATTTGTGTGATCCAGATACTACTTCAAATGTACACTAGTAATGGAAGGAGTATGAGTGGGCTAGAGCTCTATGACACTTGAAGGGGCAGAGGAAAAAAGAAAAAGATAAAACAATTTTTTTTCAGATAGGAATGATCTGTGCTATGTTTGTAAAGCTTTATGCCTAAGGCAGCCTTTATTAAACTATGCTCAGATAAAACTCCAGCGCTCTAGGAATGCCTTCGAACCCACAATGGTCGCTCTAGCTCTCAGCCTGTTTGGAAATTTAAACACATCTTTCTTTGTTTAAGTTGCCACTGTTTTATGTCCTGATTTAATTTATGGTTAAAACCATGATCAGTATTATGAAGTAGAGGGAGAAAAATTAGGAAGGAGAATTCTTGTCAAGTTGAACACATTCTCTAGAAGCAAGGACACCCACCATCTTGGAGTGGGATAAATCCCCTATTTTATAGGTGAAGAAATGAGGCCTGAAGAAGTTAATGACTTATCCAAGGGTACCTATGATCTAAAGGCCCTAAAGAATTATTTGGAACCACCAAAGAATATGTATATTTATATTTGCTGACCTCAGAGGACTTGGAGCTCTCCAATATTTTTATCTTCCTCTCATTAACTCACACTCTTTCCACACTTATTTCTCATTTAAACCATATCACCTCCAGGATAATAAGGTTTGTGCTACTATCTTAGTTATCTATTTGCTGTATAACAAACTGCCTCAAAACTTTATGGCCTCAAGTAATAAACATTTTATAACACTTCACAATTTTTTGTGGGGCAGAAATTTGATCAGAGCTTTACTAGGGTGTTCTCTTGCTCCATGTGGCTTTGACTAGGGTCAGTTGGTGGTATTTAGGTGACATCTGGGCTTTTCTGAAGGATGCATGATGGCTTTGCTCATATGTTTGAAGCTTTAGCAGGATGACTGGAAGGCAGGGCCTTTCTCCTTCTCTGGATAGTCTCAGTTGTCCCCATGTGGTCTTCCCAGAAGAGTAGTGAGACTTCTTACATGGAGACTCAGGGGTCCAAGTGTCCAAGGCAGAAGCTGCCAATCCTCTTAAAAACTAGGCCAAGAACTGACACTGCATCATTTCCACCTTACTCTATTGATCAAGTGAGCTAAAAGGCAGACCACATTCAAAGGGAAATGAAATAAACCCCATATCTCAATGGAAATTGTGTCAAAAAAGTTGTAGCCATCTTTAATCTGCCATACCAATCCACTATGTACAATAGAGTAATAGTTAACAGAGGCTGAATGAGCACCTCCTGGTGTTACACCATACTTGAAGCCATCTATCTAGACATAAATCAGACTCAGCATCTAACTTACAGTTTGCTCAGGTCTGGTGGGTGAGCAGACATATAAAGTGTGTCTTTCTACTAACAGAGATTAAACCCATAGTATTCTTAGAGCAAAATCTGGAGAATCCAGGGAAATGCCTAAGATCTCATTCCTTCCAGAAAGGGAGTTGTGAGAATTTGAGGACAATCTGCCATCTTGCTTGGGCTCCTCTAGTGGGCAGACACATAATTCCAAAGGGACTGAACCATATGCATGAATTAAGAGCTTCCTTTGAGCCCAATAATATTTGTTTCAGGGGTATATGAGTAGATTAGATTGAGATAAAAGTGGTTTTGTTTCATTGGTATGCAAAATATTATGTTAGCTCTACCTTCATTGTGTTTCGATGTGCAGTTATATCCTGAGATTTGGTGTCTACATCTATATTCTCTATTCATCTTTAAGAGGCAGCATGGTGTAGTGTTCAATGACATTGGCATTGTGACCTAAATTTTCTTAATAATTCCTGATTCACTTGGTGTTTATTATAAGGGTGAAATGTAACAATGTGTGTAACTGCCAGGTGGGAGTGGATTTTCAGCATATGATAGTTTCCTTCCTTTAGTTTTACCACTAGATTTTGACTTCTATGTCTGTGATTCTTCCAGGAAGAAGAGTTCTACCAAGTTACCTGTGAAAGTCAGTTGATAGGTTATTTTTAAGATTAACTGATTAGCTTCAGACCAATGAATAAAATCATGCAAAAATAATTCCCTGGGGAACAGAGTGATGTACTGGGTTCATACATTATATAGCATCTGGGAGAAAAAGCCACCAAAATGTCACTTTGTTCCATGGAGCTGACATGAGGCCACAAATGTTGGTGCTGGATAGCTGGTAGAATATAACTTACTGATGAGTCCCCGTTAATCAGTGGAAGATGAATGTGCGGAGATGAAATAAACTCAGTGGATTTTTTTAAAGGGAGCTGTAGATTTATTGACTGTGGCCTTAGAAGACTATGCATTTCTACAGAGAATTAGGACATCCAGCTTCAATTGAAGCCAATGCTAACTTGGAAAGGGAACTCCCCTCTCTATAGAATACTCTCTCAGAACTCTGACAAATGAGAGTACAGATGGTCCTGACTTAACAATTGTTTGACTTTATGATGGTGCAGAAGTGATAGCATTCAGTATGTTCAACTTACCATGGGATTACATCCATATGTCCGATATCAGTAGTTAACTCCATCATAAGTCAAGGGTCATATGTAAAATAAAATCTGATTTTTCTCTGGCTTCTTTTCTTAATACTTGGATTTTAATGCTTAGTTGAATTTGCATGTAAACAGTAACCAACTTGTCAAATGTGATGAAATGCCATTTCTAGAGGAGGTCAATTGCAAGGATATATAAAATGGTGGCTAAATCCTAAGTCATTTATATTCATTTATTTTTGACTTTAAGCTGTATGGTAAATATTAAATGATTTTTCAGCTTTGAGGATGATAGAGTGAATTGATATTTAGTAGGGAGGAGTGACTCATCAGTTACCTTTAATGGGCATTCCATATATGACATCTATGCAAAAGATTTTAAAATGCGCAACCCTAAGTTTTTTTAGTGAAAGTTCAAGGTAGGTGACCTAGGCCTACTTTTCAAGAGATTCTAATGCTGCAAAACTGAAAGGTGAGATTTTAGTTATAGCAGGGAGCACACCACTATGGGGTTAATGAAAATTGCCTCCTTTTCCTAGCCCTAAACACAAGCATATGCTTGCGTATGCACATGCACATGCATGCACACACATACACACTTCGGCTTTCATATCTCACATTGCCCAAGGGAGTGTAAAATAAAAAGAGGTTAGCCAAAAAAACTGACTGTCTGTTGCATTAGACTTGCAAAAAGCGTTACTGAAAAAAAGCAAAAAGTTATACTGTGCTCCTGTTGTACAGAATTTTACAGTGTACAATCTCCTTAATACTGATTGTAGTCCTGGCGCCACATTGGAGACATGTATAGCATAGTAACCCACCTAAGAAAAATGCCATGAAGTATAATAAACACTTTGTTTGCACAAGGCTATTAATATCTCAGGTTTCTCCAAACTGATCAAATGGCATGCTTGCTTCCTAAGGAAATGGAATTGTTATTATTTGCATTAGGTTGTGACAGTACCTAGAATCTGTTAACCTTGTGATCAGACAGAACCCACCCTAAAAAGTAGTGTGAACAGAAACCCTTCCTTACTGTATTCAAAGAAATATTAAAGATTATTATTAGTAACTAATAATTCTACTGTTCTTTTTTCATAATTTGACTTAGTAGCAATATTGATAATTGTTGCTAATACATGTGGTGCTTACTGTGTGCTAGGCACTACTTTAAGTGCTTTATATAGTAATTCATTTAATCCTTATAAAAGTCCCATGGGTAAGTACTATTATCATCCTTATTTCACAAATGAGGAAACTGAGGCTCTGTGAAATTGTCACTTGCCCACATCATGCAGCTAGGAAAAGACAGAGTCAGGATTTGAACCCAGGCAGTCTGGCCCCAGGGTCCATGCTCTTGACCACGTTACCATCCTACTAGAAAGAATGCAGCTGTTGGAGTTAGGCAGGGTGGGTTCAGGGCATGGCTTTGACCCTTTGGAGAATCTGAGGAAATCAAGTCACGGAAGTCATGTCACTGATTCCACATCAGTAAAATATAGATAAAAGCACTGACTTGGCAAAGATTTGGTAAGGCACTGAGACAAGGCATGGAAACTCCTAGCACAGTATATGTCCCCTCAGTGGCTACTATTATTAATATCATTACAGCTTCCAAAGCATGAGTTTGATTTTCTAAATTTGTGATCTGCTTAAAATCTCTTAAAATTGAAAGCTCCCCCTAGCCCTTATTGCCACAGGATCTGAGTTGTTGGTTGCTGTCCCAGGAGTTTGCTTCAGGGTTCTTTCAAGAATGTCTTCTACTAACTCTACTTTTGGTGGTCTCATTATACTCAGATGGGAAAGGAGGGAACCTTCGCAGTCAGTCAGCCCCAAGTTCACTTTCCACACTTTTTACTTATTAGCTTTCTGGTCTTACAAATCACTCCTCTCTCTGCACCTCAATTTTTCATCATAAAATGGAGATAACAGCTTTTTTCTAATGAGTTACTGTGGGGAGAACACATACGTTAAGTGTCTGGCACATAAGGTGCAGGAGGAGTGGATTATGATCAGAATTTTTCTTGTCATCTACAACATAGCTCCTATTTCCCCTAGAGTTGACTTGTGATTCTAAAAGCACTGTATGATAGTGTCAATCATCTCTGGTTGGACAAGGTCTGACCCAGTTTGTGTTATCAGTGGGGCAGAGCAGGGTTTGAGAGGAGCAGCCATTGTTTTATCTCTCTGTGTGTTTGATGTATCAAGTCTCTGAGGGCTGCAGTGGTGGAGTGGAGGCTGTGATGTATCTTGCTTCTCTTTTTGAAGAATGATCATAGAGAGACACCCCAACGGAGGTGTCTTTTAATCTTATTCCATGTCCCATTACTGCATCTCCCTGCTCCACCACCACACAAATAAGCTTGATATATGCTTCCTGTTAGGCTGATATATGCTTCTATGACCTCCACTAGGATAAAAACTGTTTCAAGGGAGGATGTGTGCTTATTTACCAATGTCAACAGTACTTAGAATAATTTTTGGAACTCCTATTCTAGAACTGTGTTCAGAACCTGTCATACAGACTTGAGAATTCCTTTAATAGAGACAAATCTGGATTTGTGAAAGGTAGTGTTGATTTTTGAAAACTACCAAGGTTCTGTTGAAGATGAAAATAATAAGTAATTCAGTTGATTTCCTTGGTTCTTATACAGTATATCTGAAAGCCAACCACTGCTTACACTCCTGCTGCTACTTCTACCCTTGTCCTAGCAGTTCTTATCTCTCACTTGGGCTATAACGATGGCCAAATTATCTGCTTCACCAGTAGATAATTGGTTGGTCATCCTGTTTCTGCCCTGGCCCCCTATGAGTCTGTTTGAGCATCTCAGTCAGAGTGATTCCTAACAAGATGTTGGTTAGATCTGCACCTCAATTTTTCATCATAAAATGGAGATAACAGCTTCTGTCTAATGAGTTACTGTGGGGAGAACACACATGTTAAGTGTCTGGCACATAAGGTGCAGGAGGAGTGGATTATTATCAGGATTTTCTGTTTAAAGCCCTACAGTAAGGATTTTGGCTCCTACTCGGAGAAAGGGAAGAAGCCACTGTAGGGCTTTAAACAGAGAATCTTGATAATAATCCACTCCTCCTGCACCTTATGAGGCTGTCTCTGACCTGTTCCTCCCCCACCTATCTGCCATAACTGCCCCCTCACTCACGCAGCTCCCCATACTGACCTCTTTGCTATTCTGCGAACACTCTGTGCCCACTTCCTTCTAAGGCTTGTGGCCGCTCTCCCCTCCACCCACACAGGCTTCACAGCTATTCACATGGCTTGTTCCCTTCATTCCTTTAGGTCATTCCTCAAAGGTCACCTGCTCAGGGTTCCTCTTCCCAACATGTCCTAGTCCTAATGTCTACTGCAATTTTTTCCTTATCAGTTATATTTGGTCCACTCTATGTTGTTTATGGTCTTATTTCCACCTCTAGAGAGGAACTCCTGGAGTGCCCAGTGTATGGTGGGGCTCAATAAATGTTTCTGAATGAATCTTTAAATTTTTCAAAATGAAATTTAAGTACAAGGAATGTAACTAAGTATATAACTTCATGAGGGAATTCTTTTGAGAAGCATCTTGTTTTAAAGACATTTATCTAAATATTTATGAAAAGAGAAATGTATATTTCTACCTATCTTCTGTGATTTATGCAGAGATAATTCTGGTGAAGTAGATAATAACCATGTAGGTAAAAAATAAAGTTATGTCATAAATTAATGAAACTAATATTCTTGGGTACCCCATAAACTATGTCTGTAGAAAGATCAGGCTCATAATTTATCTATTTAGGCTCATTACTTTATGGTCAATGCCCTAAATTAAAGTGCTCAGCAGAATACAAGTAGGGACTTAAAATACAGTACAGACCATATGTATTATAGGTACTAAGGGGTAGGAAAAGAATGTTAGAAGTGTGTTCCCCTAGTGTACATGCATTAGTGTCAAATCAGAATGGAATTGAAAGGGGGAGGTCAAATAAGAAAATCAGAAGATATGGCCATAGGGAACTCTTGGTCTGGTTGTGGAGACTCTTTCCCTCCATAGCAGGGAACAGCTGGACAGTTGTCAAAATTCATAGTCTAAGCTATGTGGTGTAGCCTTGAAGACTGTAGGAATTCAGCTAGGAAAAGAACATTATGATCTTGACTTAGTTTTCCTTCAGATTCTACCATTAAATGTTGTACTGCCCCTTTCTCTTTCCTGGCCTGTACTGATGTGGTGACATTAGTCCAACTGAATCCTTTTCTCTGCTCTGTGATTTATGCCTGATAGTCTCATGAATACTACTGAGCTGCAGCATCTGAGAGACCTGCTGTGCACACAAAGGATTCCTTCATCCCTTAGACCTGGAGAAGTGAATTTACTTGTTTATGCACATGTGCAGTCAGCACAAAGGTCCATCTGTAGAGAATAAAAAAAAAATCAAGGAAACAATGGGGAATTATAAGATGTTTTCCTCACAAAGGACTTTCGTGTGCGTGTGTGTGTGTGTGTGTGTGTGTGTGTGTGTGTGTGTGTGTGTAACTTTGTAATCAAGGGCATATCTGGTAACATTTCCATAAAGGTCATGAAAGATCTCTGTATGCCATACTTTATCATAATTGCGCATGGGCATGTATAATATATTTCAGTGTGCATTACTGTGCACCATAAAGAAAGAGTTCCTATAGTGAACATAATAATGTAGCTATCCGAGTGCCAATATGCCTCTTTCTTCTGAAGCTGATGTGTATTCCAAGGGGCCAACTGTGTAGGCTCTCACAAAGCTCTTGCCAGGTGTACATTACTTATGACCTCTTAGAAAGATGCAATTACAAAGAAGCCATAGCAATTACAGGACATAGTGATGGCAGAAGCAAGGTAAGTACTGGGTCTGTTAAGCCACTTCTGAAGGATAATCATGTAGTGTGTCGGTTTGTTAGGCACCCCCAAAGTGAGCATGATCAAGGAGGCTACAGTTAAACAGGAAGAGAGAGCTCTGTTTGTGCCTCAGTGAAATAAAAACCATTTCTCCTAGGTTTGGTTCTCTATAAGGCTGCACTTGCTATTACTTGGAAATTCTCTTTGCTTTCTCTCCCTCGTTTCATTCCCATAATGAATATATAGAAAGAGAACAATATAGTGTTACATTGCTTATACTGTCTGATAATTCTTTCTGACCTTTTTGATTTATATACATAGTCTCTGCGGTGGGTTTGTGGGTATATATAAAATTCCAAGAAACAGTTTTTATCAACATAAAAGACTGCTTGTTCAGAAACTTATTTGCTATTTGATCAACTGTGTCTTTCTAACAAAATCTGCTAGTTAATAAGAATTTACCAAGCAGGGATTGTGTAAAAAAGACCCTGTGGGTGTAATAAGAAAGAGAAAGAACATTCTTGGCTCTGAAGGACCTCATAGTTAGATTAAGCATTTAGAAGATACTCGGCACAGTATAATTTATGAATACCTACTGTTATAAGTTGAATTATGTCCCTTCCCACAAAAAAGATATGGAAAGAGGGTCATTGCAGATATAAGTAGTTAAGATGAGGTCTTACTGGAGGAGAGTGGGTTCCTAATCCAATATGGCTGGTGTCCTTATGAGAAGTCATTGGCCAGGTGTGGTGGTTCATGCCTGTAATTTCAGCAATTTGGGAGGCCAAGACGGGAGGATCACTTGAAACCAGGAGTTCGAGAGCATCCTGAGCAACATAGTGAGACCACGTACCTTCCAAAAAAAGCCAAAACAATTAGCTGGGCTTGGTGATGTTTGCTTGTGGTCCCAGTTACTTGGGAGGCTGAGGCAGGAGAATCGCTTGATCCCAGGCATTCGAGGCTGCAGTGAGCTATGATCACGCCACTACACTCCAGCCTGGGTGACAAAGTGAGATCCTATCTGTAAAATAAAAATAAAGTAAAAAGAAGACAGACATATGAAGACAGAGTATGACATTTGAAGACAAAGGCGAAGATTGAAATTATGTGGCTGTAACCAAGGAATGCCAAAGATTGCTAGAAAACTACCGGAAACTAGAAGAGGCAAGGAATGATCTTCTGCTAGAGGCTTCGGAGAGAATGTGGTCCAGCTAACACCATGATTTCACACTTCTAGTCTCTGGATCTGTGAGAGAATAAATCTGTGCTGTTTCAAGCCACCAACGTGTTGTCCTTTGTTACTATATTTTTAGGAAACCAATATATCTATAAAGCAAACTCCATAAGTCCAATTGTGTAGAGTTCTGAAAGAAGGTAAGGGCACTAAAAAGAAAGGGGGATACGTTTATTTATTCCCCTGTTCAAGGAGTTAGGACATCCCTATTACCTGTACTGTGTTCTCTGAGGCCCAGTATCCTTGCAAATACCACAAATACTCACCAGTATTTCAGATCTTTTTACCCTCTCCTTTTTCCAGGTAAATTTCCCCAGCCTCACTGGGCTAGGGTAGATGCCCTGCCTCTGTGCCCTATGAACACATTGTATTAAGTTGTTGTTGAGATGGCTATAACCCCTTACTGTACAATGAATTCTATTAAGAACAGGAACCATCTTATTGTCCTGGGATTTAAGTGTAATGTTTTGCTCACAGCCATGCTTAGTATTTGTTAAACTAAAATGAAGAAAGTGAGCTATAAAATAATTTCAAACAAATGAATAAATGAAGACTTAGGTGCATGCAAGATGCTTAGCAATTATTCAATGAATGAGTAAATAACAACAAGATAACAGGTCATATTAAATATTCCAATACCACTACTTGTTATTAATATTATTCTTATTTGGCATTAAGAGTAAAAGTCAATGAAGGCCTTCCAAAGTATGAATGTTGGAGTGGTATGCTGGAGAATCAGTTGTTCCTCCTGTGAATAAACTAAGAAATTCTTTCAGGAGTGTGTTCTGTGTGCCTGTCTACATTAGAGAAAAATGCTCGTATTATCAGGATTGTCAGCTCAGAGAGTAGATTGCTCCAAAATTAGCCAATGAATGTGTTTTTCTTAAGCTACCAGTATCAGCAAATCAGAATACAAGGTTTGTGAAGCTATTTAAATAAGTTTATGTTTCCTTCTATCTTTTAGGAGTTGAATATTCTATTCTAGGAAATGGACATTAGCATGCACCCAGGGTTACCCTTGAAGTCACTGTGTGCAAAGGACCAGATGCGCAGCATACTTGGTCAAATTGCCTGGAAATTAGGGAAAGAAGCTTGACTTTAGCTTAGAGTGAAAGTAAACACTTCATTGTAAAGTTGGACTTCATAATTGGATATGAAGAATGGAAAAGGTTGTTTTGTTTTCTAGGTAGAAATTGGAGGACGGAGAAGGCATTCTGACGGGGATTACTAGTCAAAAGACAGAGTTTGGCAAGTTTTAGAGGTATTGTTTAGGAAGATAGTCTAGGATGATAAGTTGGTGGCAAATTGTGTCACAAATACTAAACTAAGGAATCTGAAGTTTATTCACTAGGCATTAGAAGCCTCTGGAAGTTTTCAACCAGGTCAGGAACATAATTATAATTCACATTTATTGAGTGCCAGGCAATGTGACCGATGCTTTCCCTACTTTGTGATACTTAATTCTCTCAACAAGTATACAAGATGGGTTTTGATATCCCGTTTCGTAAATGAGAAAATCACAGATTCTAAGCGGTAGTTTGGATTGTCTGACTCCAAAGGCTCTGGATATTTTCACTACATTAATGACTTTCAAAGGCACTTGAACAGCCCTAAGCTTCTTCAGAGAACACTAAGGGACCACTGAGGAAACAGAATGGATTGTCCATTGGCCCAGATGAACTGGACTCCTGGCCTACACTGGGCCTCATAGCTCACTTCAACTAGTGAAATTATACTTTTTTCTGCTGTATACAACATACCACGGAGTATTGATGGCCAACCAGGAAGGACATAACTAAGGATCCAGCAACAGACTCTGGTTTGGGCCCTATGATATTTAACATCATTATCACCAATGTATTGAAGACGTTTTCTGTGCTGTTGCTAGTGCTGTGTGGCTTGGAAAAACAGCAAACTTAAGTTTCAGAAAGAATCCGAAAGGCTAAATCCTAGGTCAAATAATAAAGTCCAAAATTAACAGCTATATGTGTGTAATTTGCAATTATTTTTAAAGATGAATTATATAAGTATAGACGACCGCAGTGGTTCTCAGAGTTGACCCTAGTTAGCAGCATCTGCATTACCTAGGAACATGCTAATGCAAGTTATTGGACCTCCACCTCATTCTATTAATTCAGAAGCTCTGGGGATGGGGCTCAGCAATCTATGTTAATAAGCCTTCCAGATGTTTCTGCTGCAGGCCAGCACTGGAGACCACTGGGCTAGAAAGACCAACACTCCCTCCTTTCTTGCTTCCCTTTATTTCTTTCTCTTTATTCCAACTCATTCCAGAAAGGATTTGGGGTGGAAAATCTGACTTAACAACAGTTTGTGAATAAGAACAAAGGTTTTATTTTACAAAAAAATTTTCTATGACTCAATGGTGTGATGTGGCTGCTGCCAAAACCAAATAGTTTGCATTAAAAGTTGTGACCAGAACAAGAGAAGCAAGAGCTACTCCCCTTCCCATGTTTGACATATTCTGTGTATTCTCCATATTCTGCTAGACTCTATTTGGAGTTTGTTGAATTAACTTTCAAAGGGACATTGAAAAAGGGCTTAACAAGGATGGTGAAGCATCTTGAACCCTGTCCTAAAAGGAACAATTGAAGGAAGCCACTTCTTGAGTCCTGACATAAAGAAGAAAGATAATTTTTCTTCTGGTTTTCTTGTTTATTTGTTTGTCTGTTTTTGAGTTGGGGTCTCACTCTTGCCCAGGCTGGAATGCAGTGGCACGATCATGATCATGGCTCATGGCATGCACCACGCCCAGCTAATTTTTTTATCTTTTGTAAAGCAGGGTTTCACTATATTGTCTAAGCTGGTCTCTAACTCCTGGGCTTAAGCACTCCTCCCACCTGTGCCTCCCAAAGTGCTGGGATTACAGGCATGAGCCACTATCCCTGGACAAGAAAAAGTATTTTACATCCTGCTCAGAGAGCAAAATACAATATTGGAAAGACTTCTCCACTGGTATTAAAAGAGTAAAATGTTAGTTCAGGCTCTTCTTAGAGGGCTTTGAAAACACACTTAAGTACTTCAGGCTTTTTTTACTTTAACTGTAGGATGTAGATAATAAATGACATGATGTTCACCCACAGGGTTTTTTGTGAAGACTAAAAAACATGGGAAAATGTTTAAATATTTAAAAACTACTATGAGTATACAAATGAGACAATGGTACTATTATTAACTAAAACCAATCAATGGAGATTATAAGTTCAAGATTAAAAACCACAACAATATGAATTACCAAAAGAAGGATGACCTTTCTCATAAAGTGGTAATCTCACTGTCATGATAGGTCTTTAGACAGAGGTACTAGGGAATGAATTGTGTTGGGTTGGAGCAGATGGCCTCTAAATGCCTTACCAGTGCTAGTATTTCATAACACTAAAGTTAATGACTTGGGGTCAGGATCTGAGAGAATCATGCTCCTAGCCAGCAGAGTGAATGTCTGATTCAGCATTTATTTGTTCATCATCCTTTGCAAACATTTAAAACATCTAACTACATTTAAACATTCAATGCATTTGAAGCATTAAAAACTTAAAGGCATTTAAAAACAAAATGGGCCCACACTAGTTAACCTGTGTCAGTTTTTCTCTACAGCCCTCTAGTTAAATCCCCTTCCTATTAGAAGTCAGATTGATTTGGCCCCTTGGTTCTCCTACATGTCTGTTGATGTCTGGATGTGGAAAGTAACATTGAATTCCCAATGCTTTCTTATAACTCTTTCCAATGTCTCATAGGTGTGTAAGAGATGCCCCCCTTAGTGTCTAAGGCAAATCCTGAGTTGATTTACAGCATTATCCCTTTAAGACTAAGTTTTTTTCTGGCTATACTTTTGCATTTAGATTTCTTCTCCCTCCCCCCCCAAACGATTGGGTAACATCCATAACTTTCAACTTTATCCACTCCTTGGTTGGCTGCTTTCCAATGGCAGAGAAATGAATGGATGCTTTTGTGTAGGGAGTTTTGTAATTCAGTGAACAGTTTAGAGCCTTGCTAAAGGCGATATGTGGGTATTTTGCACGTATTATATATAATGTGTATATATTAGTAATGTAATGAAGGTGGCATTCAAACAACACTATGGGTAGTAGCTAAGCCAGAGACAATGGAATCTCATTTTCAATACTTGAGAAGCCCTCCTTTCTAATTCAATCAGGAAGAGTTGTTGATCAGTTATTTAAAGAAAAACATTTGTTAAAGCAAGGGATTATAAAAACATAGGAGAGAAAAACAAAGAGATACAAACTTTGAATTTTTAAACTTAAAACAAATATCTGTGTATGTTATATGTGTGTGTGTATATATGTATGTGTATATACAATTGTACACATTAACATGCTGAGGCTGAGTTTTGTTTTTTTTTTTTGTAAAAGGCCAAGGATTTTTTGACATGACCATGCCAATTGCCAATCCACATTGTATTTTTTTTGCATAAACCATATCCATAGTGCAATATTTATGCTTTCTAATTTTTTATTTATTTGAAGTAGAGAAAGAAGTTTAAGAACAATTGCTGAGCAACATGGATGCAGGATTCGTCCAGATTGTTATCATTGTTTTTCTTTTATAGTTGTCTCTCTCAAACCTTTAAAATTAGAAAAAAACTTTATATATAACATTAAAGTGCCTTTCAACCATTCTTTCAGTGGCATTAAGTGCATTCACAATTTTGTGCAGCCATCACCATTATCCATTTCTGTAACTTTATTTTTTAAAATTAATTAATTAATTAATTTTTTTGAGTTGGAGTCTCACTCTGTCGCCCAGACTGGAGTGCAGTGGCCGCTCCCAGCCACCGCAGCCTCGACTTGCTGGGCTTCAGCGATCCTTCCACCTCAGCCTTCCAAGTAGCTGGAACTACAGGCGCAAGCTACCACGCCTGGCTAATTTTTGATTTATTGTAGAGATGAGGTCTCACCAAGTTGCCCAGGTGGGTCTTGAGCCTGCAGGCTCAGGCAGTCCACTCACCTCAGCCTCCCAAAGGTGTGGAATTACAGGCTCAGCCACTGAGCCCAGCTTCATTTCTGTAACTTAAAAAAAACGTTTCTAACAGAAACTGTGTACCCATTAAATAATAACCCTCTATTACTCTCTGTCCTCAGCCCCTGGTAAGTTCTACTCTACTTTCTATCTCTATAAATTTGCCTACTCTAGGTACCTCATGGAAGTGAAATCTATAATATTTGTCCTTTTGTGTCTAGCTTGTAGTATAATATCCTCAAGGTTCATCCATGTTGTAGCATGTGTCAATATTTTGTTTCTTTTTATAGATGAATTATATTCCATTTTATCAATATATTAAATTTTATTTGTGCATTCATCTGTTTAGGGACCCTTGGATTTTTTTCTCACTTTTTGGCTATTGTGAATAATGCTGCTATGAATATTTATGTGCAAGTATCTGTTTGAGTGCTTACTTGCGATACTTTGGGATATATACCTAGCAATGGAATTTCTGGACCATATTGTAATGTGACGTTTGCCTTTTTGAGGAACTTTCAAACTGTTTTCCAAAAAAACTTTCTTTCTCACAGCAACTTGTCTTCATGAAGATTTTCAAGTTGTTTTTCACAGAAGAAACAGCTCTTTTTTACTTTTGGTCTTGTATTTCATCAGTTTCTAGCCCATTTAATTATCTTGCATAATTATGGTGAGTAATCTATGTGTCATAAACATGTTTAGACATGTATACAATTGATATTTGCTAAACGTACAAGTCAAGACCAGAAGTGCTTGGAGAGGAACTTTCCAGCAATGATCCTCAGCGTGCTGAAGCTTCAGCCAGTACGTACAACGAATGGAGAATATTTGTTAATCTGGCCAGTTATATGAAGGCCAGTTAAGAGAGCTTCTACCATTCCATTAAACTATCTTTGTGCTTATAAGATGTATAAAGCAACTTAGAAACAAACAACTAGTAGATCTAGAAAAAAATAACAGCTGCATATCCACGACTACTAACATTCAATACCTTATTCAGAGATTGGAGAAAGGCAGACAGCAAAGACTAAAACAGTATGGGAAATGAACTGATCTGGTCACTTTTGTATAAACTCTTGAACTTAAGAAAGTACTAATGAACAATCCCAGCAGGTTGATTGCCCATGCCACCTTCTCTTACAGTTCAATTTAGTGTGGGTGATAAGTGGGAAATCAACAGAGAACAGGTTGGTAGTTCCTATTCTTAGGAAGAATATACCCTTCAAGTTAAGAGTCAAGACTTTAAGATGTGATTAGAAGGTTTTCTAGATAGTTCTGAGGCAAAATCATGGAGCTGTAGAAGGAATATATTTATAAAGAATCATTCATCCTTGTTAGTGACCCACATGATTAAAGGTTTGGGAAATTGCCCCTCTAAATATGGTCTAAAGGAACTGGGTTTATTTAGCTTAGAGAGAGCAAGCAAGCATAATGAGGGGGACTTAATAATAGTCTCTGAGAATATGAGGGATATTCTCTGAGTGATGGAAAGCAGCTGTTTCCTGTTTCCACTAAAGACTGGATAAGAAGAATGGAGTTAAATCGCAACAAGTAGGTTTAAGAACTCTTTGGCCATAAAGTTCAAGACGACAAACCCAGATGACCAAAGTCATTTCTCTGTTTCAGAATTATGTAGCTAACTAACCATCTTTCTTGGTGGGTTATATGTGACTTGCTCTTAAAGCTTGAACGAGTAAAAAGACCTAGAGGACCTTTCACCCAAGTTGTCCATTGAAGTTGTCCATTGTCTGAGCCTACCAATGTGCTGTGGTTGAGGAAGCCCTCATCTCTAAGTCTTGATTCTAGTGAGATTTAAAAGAGAAAAATCTTCAGAGTCTCTTTGCTCCCCTTTGATCTCCATTTAAAGCAAGTTCATCTAAGATTTTCTTCTTTTCTGTAAGGTAAAGAATTCAACAGTGTATGCATTTTCTCCCCATTTGGCCAATATGGTCATGATTTTTTTTTTTAATTCTGTATCTTGGCTACCATTGCTTTTGTTAAGCTCTGGCCTGGCCATGCTTCCATTGAGTTATAGCCTGGTCCCCTCCCCAACCTGGGGGAGGTGGATTCTCCTTTTCTCTCTCTCTTCAATCTACTTTCTAAATAAACTATAGTTTCCAATCTAAAAAAAAATCTGTATCTTCAGTGAGACTGAATATCTATATATATATATGTCATAGACATTTGGTATATGATATGTATAATATATCTAAAATTAATTCAGTAATGTTTTGTTCTAGGTAGTGTGTCTAAGTGTTAGCTATATGAAGATGAATGAGGTGTACACTGTGCTAATTAGGAGCGCAGTAAATATACAAATCATTATGTAATAATACATCATTACAGATCAGCTATGGGAAGAATTTAAGGACTGAAAAATGAGTTCTGTGAATGTTATTAATTTGTAGCCAATGAGGCAGATGGAAATGCCTGAAAACTTATTCTCACTCATTGTTTTCAACCATTGTTACTCTATATTAGGCTAATTGTACCATTTATCTGAATTGGATAAGTAGTGTCTTATTTGCCCACCTGGGAGTATTTTCAAGGCAAGGTTTGAATCTCAGAGGATTGACTGCTGTTAAGCTGTATCTTTAAAATTATAGCTTTATGTCAGCATTCATTGTGTGTGCATTCCACCATGTTATATTTTCATCTTGTACCAACACTGATTTTAATTTTATTTAAAAAACATTTGCTTCCCACTGAAGGTTTTCTGCCATCTGGAAAGGGTTAAGGGTGAATCATGATTCATTTTTGACTTCTACAACTTTTTTTGGCCTTAAAATCTCCAGCATTGAAGTGGGAAAATGACTTGGGATGACTTTGAATCCTCTCTCCACACTTGTTCACTGTGTAGCATTGGGCGAGTTACTTAACCTCCCTGAGTTTCAGTTTCCTTAGTCTACTTTACAAAGATATTTCAAAGATTAAATTAAATGAATCATGTGTGCCAAGCCCAGAACCCAGTGCGCCCAGCCCCCAAGTTATGTTTATTTGCTTTCTCTAATTCACAAACAGCATTTCTTGCCTATGATGGAATTATGATTACATCTACATTCTCTTCTTTTACTAGGGATTTCTAGACCATGGAGGCAGGTCTGTAGAATAGGATTGGTCTAAAATGTATGAGGGTACCCAAGAGTCCAATTGTATAATCTCTTTCCTTTTTCTAAATTTACTTAATCCAGAAAAAAAGTTTACTATAATGACAAATATTTCAGGAAGCATTTGTTGCCAAATTACCTGAAGCAAATCATGTACACACATGAAAGGAAAGTGCATTTTAAAATCAATGGAAGAGTATGCATTTTTGTTTTTTTCGGTTTAGAGGAGAGTTAATATGTCTTCTAGATATTCAGATAATCATTTAATAGACATTGATTCATTTGAATGCTGTGCTTTGAAATGATACCAAATTGGCGGCATGATCCCTGACCTGGGGAAGCTTATGAACTTATTGGTAGGACCAAACCCATGTGTATGAAATGTCTGCAAAAACAGTTAGACTTAATATGAGGAAGGGCAGTATAAAATGACAGGTCCTGAGCCCCTAAGTACTGAGGAAAGGCAGGATACAAGATTTGGGCAGGGATTTACTGTAGCTCTAGGAGACTTAGGATCATGGTTTGCTTCATAAAACACTATTATTTCAATATAGAATTTTTTTTAAACCACCTAAAATGTTCCCTTTCTATAGAAACCCAAGAACATACTGAAGTTGCTCAATCCTTATTTGAAATAAATGCATCTTCCCAAAGTCTTAGTGTTCAGGCTGATATGCTTTCAGACACTCATATATCCACTATACCAAATTTGCACCTGCCCAAATTCATTCTTAGTTTGCAGGATATGAAATATCTTTATAAATCATAACAAGCCGGGCTCGGTGGCTCTGCCTGTAATCCCGCGCCTTTGGGAGGCTGAGGTGAGTGGATTGCCTGAGCCCGCGGGTTCGAGACCCGCCTGGGCAGCGAGACCTCATCTCTACAATAAATAAAAAAATCAGCCGGGCGTGGTAGCGCATGCCTGTAATTCCAGCTACTTGGAAGGCTGAGGCGGAAGGATCGCCGGAGCCCAGCAGGAGCGGCCACTGCACTCCAGTCTGGGCGACAGAGTGAGACTCCAACTCAAAAAAAAAAAAATAAATAAATAAATAAATAAATAAATAAATAAATAAATAAATAAATAAATAAATCATAACAAGCCACATTGAGAATAAAAAAATCTCGGCTAGCATCTTACCTCAAAAGCTGAAGCATGACACATATTTTAATACCAGTGGATTTAGGAACCTAGATTAAGACTGTTCTCTTTTTTTAAAAAAAAATTTATTTATTTGTTATAAAGATGTGGGGTACAATTCAGGATTAGGTATACCAACATTGATCATGCAGGTACCCTTGTTGATGAGGTATGTCCCTCCCTCCCCTAGCAGTTTCCCTTTTTTTTAGAAGGAGTTTTATAATTTAGGATCTTCGAGAGTAAGCATGGGTCCTCTGAACTGGACCTCTCCTCCTGTCCCTCTCTGTGCCCCAGCTCCCCAAATTAAATAAGTAAGGAAGAAAAACAACAAAACCATTAACTTAATAGCATAGAATTTATGGCTGAAGTCTTGCAAAGCTTATGTCAGCAAAGTTAAATAATTACTGTCACTTTCTTTTAGACATTTGGCTTTATGGTTCCTGTCACCTTTATCATAACATGCAGCTGATTTAGTAGCTTTGTTTTTCATGGCAAATGGCCTGGTGCTATGTTTTTATGCATGTGGCCATGCTATTGAAATGACAATACATGGATATACTTCAGTGGAGCTAAATTTAGATAATGAATTGGAATACTGTTCATGGCTTTGGTTTTGTCATGCTGTCAGTGTGCCAAATGAGCTTTTTCTCTTGTTCTTCCCCCCACCCCCAGATTCTCAAATCCAAAGACTTAACATCTCCAACCCAGCGCTACATTGACAGCAAAGTCGTGAAAACAAGAGCAGAAGGCGAATGGCTCTCCTTTGACGTAACTGACGCTGTTCATGAATGGCTTCACCATAAAGGTTACAAACCACTCTCTCTTTTCCTCTCTATATGTTCAGTAGCCTTAACTTATTGTAGATTGATTGCAGATTAAAAACACATGTAAAATGACCTCCTTGACTTAATGTTTTCCAGACAGGAACCTGGGATTTAAAATAAGTTTACACTGTCCCTGCTGTACTTTTGTACCAACTAATAATTACATCATCCCAAATAAAAGTGAAGAGCTAGAAGCAAGATTTGCAGGTAACTGAAACTTGTTCATAAGAAGTTGGGGAAAGAGGGGGCCTATGTTGATAATCTCATGGGAGATAAAATCACTTTGCATGTGAAAATGGGATTGTTTGGTGAAAACTGGATAGTTTAACTCAGTTGGACAATGATATGTTTGTATAAAAATATATGAAGGGAGAAAAAATTGGAAGATAGAAATTGGTTCTCAGTTTACAACTGCTCAAAACCTAGTGGTGACTTTGTCAATACTAACTGACTGACTCATTAACCCTTCAAACTATTAAATACTCAATTAAGACCTTTATTTCTCATTTTAGCAAACACACTTTCTATCTAAACTGATATCATAAAAAACAACACACATTAAGAAAAGCCACTGATAAACCCCCAAACCAAATGGCAGGATGGGACAGCTGTATTTCATGGAAGAAAGGAGTCTCCTCATGCCACAGCTTCCGTAATTAACCTTCCAATTATTGAAACATTCCACCTTTTCTAGCCCATACCCAACATTTCAAGTGGCTTTCTTAGCAGACTTTTATAATAATTTATAAACACATTTAAGAAGTTTTAGCTTTCTTTCATGCTCACCTTTAAGTGAATTAGCCAAAAGTCAGAGAGAATGAGGAGGTGCCTAGGGTTCAGGTCACCTCATGCATTAGATAATGAATCATTGGATGATGAGAGGTGAGAGGAAAGTCTGTGCCCACATGCTGATGCTGCATCAGGCCACAGTGCCAGGCCAAGGAGCTGTTTTCCCTGTCCTACTAACATCACCCAGGACCTCCATCCTCTTTTAGAAGGCTGTAGTGGCCCTTGCTCATGAAAAATACTCCCAGAGGTCTAGAGATTTATTTCAGTCTCTAGCCTAGTCATGATTCTCTGGAGTGTGGAGATTAAATGCTTAAACTGGCAGTCTCCTGAGCATGCTTTGGGGAGCTCAAGTTTCTAAATCTCAGATGGAATCAGGAAAGTGTTGAGGATGCCATAAAATAAATGAAAAAGCCCTTTCTTCACAGCTTCCCAAAATAGCATTAGGTAAGGGTGACTTCTGTTTCACTTGAACCTAATTCACTCCAATTTAGCTAAGTCTCAGTTTATGTTCATTAGAAAAGTCTTTTGAGTTTAGTAGTCTTAGGAAGAGTGTGAACCAGCGGGTGACAAGGCATATTCTATTGCCATGTGTTCAGTTGTCGAGGGTTTGAACACAGCCTAAACTGAGGATTGACTAAAATAAACTGCCAAATTTGCCCTGGGACCATAGGTCAAAGACTGCTTCTGTAGTGACTTTCATAACCAACAGCCCTGCCTTTGACACTGAACTGCCTTTGGACAAGAGCCCCATTTAGAAATGTTAACTGTCACGTGGGGTAGTCCTGTTGTGTCATATCTATTTCCCCGGGGAATGACTATACCCAGCTGATGCTGCTTTGGTGGTCATCACTGCTATTTGTGACAATATACAAAGGAAAAAATATGACTGATTATATTTGATGAAGGTAAAGCTAAATGTTTATTACCCAAATGCATTTTTTCAAGGTATTGATGGCACCTCCACATATACCAGTGGTGATCAGAAAACTATAAAGTCCACTAGGAAAAAAAACAGTGGGAAGACCCCACATCTCCTGCTAATGTTATTGCCCTCCTACAGACTTGAGTCACAACAGACCAACCGGCGGAAGAAGCGTGCATTGGATGCAGCCTATTGCTTTAGGTAAAGGAAGTAAAAATAAGACAAAGTAATTACATTGTTAACTCCAGTACTGCCTTTGCCCTTTCTTTTACCACATATTGACCTGGATGGTACTCATTGCTTAAGACCAGGAACAATACAGTATAGCTCTTGTATTTCATAGCATTGTTCTTCCCAAAGACTTAAAACAGTTATTTCTGGGTTGTATTCATCAGCTCTTTAGCAATAAACCACACTGTGAATACAGAAAACTAGCACCCCCAATTTTTTTCCCTAAATTCCTTTGAAATGCTTTGGTGCTGAAGAATAAAATGAGCTCTCTGCTACTCAGAACAAATACAAACTTGTTTGAGATATATGAGGATGACTTCTAATTAAGGAAGACTTACAATCTGTATGAATACTTCACCCTTATTCTTACTTGAGTGTTCAAAATAACAGAGATGAGACAGCAGAAAAATGCTATTTGTCACATCTTTAGCTACAGAATATGATAAAAGTGAGAAAAATGTATTTCCCATTCCCACATGAGTTCATGGAGGGAGAATATGAGTGTTCTTCTGTGGTTTTAGATTGGTAAGAGGAAGGCTCTTTCTTTGAGAGTTATGGGACAGTGCAGGGTCCTACTGATGAAGTGTTCCAAGAGGTCATGAGTAAAGTGGCAATTTTTGCTTTTGAGGGCCTGTGGTTGCACTCAGCAAGACTGTTTCTTAATGTCTGGTTTATGCCTAAATCAGAGAACATATGATGAAATAAAGGATCTGTTCTCAAAGAAAAATGCCTTAGATAGTTTGTTGAAAATTGTAGTTGTATTTCATGTTATATTTGGAAGGAATAGAGACTGGGTGGCAGAAACTGTCTAGCACTAGTTGGAAAGAACTTGGTCCCTTCCAGTGGCTCTCTGCTTGTATCTAGTCATTTGAGGGGGAAGGGTTGACTTTTTAGGTCGCAGGGAGTCAGGGTATCAAGCTCATAAGCGAAATTGGTGTAGCAAATCACCACAACACCCTATTCTGAAAATCACTTGCAAGCACAATAAAACTATTAAAACCTGGCCCAGGATATCTGCTCATTAGATGTTTGTTGAATACATGAATGAGTCATTTTTCTGGTTTGGGGTGATGTGGGGGTGGGGTGGGGTAGTGAATCAGCTTTAAAATCTCTATTGCTTTTTTTTTAAAAAACAGAAATGTGCAGGATAATTGCTGCCTGCGTCCACTTTATATTGATTTCAAAAGGGATCTTGGGTGGAAATGGATCCATGAGCCTAAAGGGTACAATGCCAACTTCTGTGCTGGAGCATGCCCATATTTATGGAGTTCAGACACTCAACACAGTAGGGTAAGTGTTTGGTTAACTTGTTGCTTCTGTTCTTGAGTTGCCAATGGATACCTACTGATCGTATTTCCAAATGAATTGTATTTAACCTGGTGTTCTTTTACCATCACATATGAACGGGTGCTGGAGAAATCCTTTTAGATGAGAAGGAAGAATGTAGGCTGTAGGTGAAGTCAGAAAGTCACACTGGTCAGTTTCAAACAGTAGGTCTTGCCTTACCAATTGATTATAAACAATTCGAGAAAAGTTTGATTTTTTTCTTTATTTTATATTTTTTATTAAAAAATGCTTTCTGTTGATACATAATAGTTGTACCTAGTTATGGGACATTTTGATATGTGTGTACAATATGTGTATAATGATCATATCAGAGTAATCAGGAGATATACCACCTCAAAAAGTTATCATTTCTTTGTGTTAGGCACATTCTCAGATCTTCTCTTCTAGCTATGTTTAAATATACAATGCATTATTATTAACTATAGTCGTCCTACTGTGCTGTCAAACACTAGAACTTAATCCTTCTTTCTAACTGTATTTTTGTACTCTACCATTAGCTTCTGGTAACCATCTTTCTACTCCCTACCTCCATGAGTTTTGTATTCTTAGCAACTATAAACACAAATAGGTAGCAAAATAAATAAACAAACCTGTTGAATCAGCACATCACATAGTGTCATATATAGCTAAAGTGTGAAGGGACCCAAGGCTCCATCTTAAAAAACAGGTCTGTTATCACCTCCATCAGGGACTGCCATCTTTAGAAAGGACATTCAGGATTTCAATGGATTGGCATAGTGATTTACTAATATATGACAATTAGAAAATAGTTTAACTTCTCTGAACCTCAGTTTCTTATCAGTAAAAATGAATGTATTTATTAAAAGATATCCTTAAAATAATAATGCCAAACCTGAAGTACAAAAAGATGTATATGAAAATGATTTGAAAATCAGTTTCTCTATGTCTTTTTAAATGTAGCCTAAAGTAAATGAGAATCTGAGTTTTTTTCATTACTACAGTGAGGACAGAGGGTGAATTCCGAAGGTAAGTTCTAGACTGGATACTATGAGTTCCCAGACTGGATTAGTGTAAACTTTTCCTATGTAATACTATTTGTCAATATGCTTTCTCCTGATAGCTTGTAATGTAGGATTTTAGAATTAGAATAGACTTTATAAGTTATGTTATTCAAACCTTTCATTTTTCGAAAGAAATTGGAATCTAGATCATGTAGATGATGCCCATGATTAAAAAAAACAAAAAACATAAAAGTGACAAACGCAGACCTCCTTGTTTTATAACCAGGCCTCCATTTGCTCTGTCTTACTGGGTTTAATTCCTAAAATGTGGCTACACGTGAGGGTTTCTATTCTGCTCCTTATGCCTCTGTAAATCTCCCTAATAAAGAGGCATTAGAAAAATTGCCTTCACTGCAGGGTAGGAAAATGAATCTGCTGCCATAAAGATCACATAAGGCATTCAGCTGAATTCAAGAGTTTGGGAGTTATCAATTATTTTAGATAATCTATATTATAGTAGTTTCTCTTTAGTTCATATGAAAAATAATGTGTTTGTGGAATATGGAGTCTATTTCTTTATTAATGCCTGCATATGCTGGAATTTAAGTTGACAAACATGGCTCCCCTTCCATCAGCTGTTCTCCCAACTCCCCTGTAGACTTTGGCACTCTGGGGTGACCGTGTGCTTGGCCATGTGAGGGAAGCTTGCTCATGCCTGTCCCTTTGTCTGAGCTCTCTGGCCAGGCTGCCTCATCTGGGCTGCGGCACCAGTAGCTGTAATGTGGACAAGGCCCTGTTGCCAAGTAGAAACATAATTCTCCTCTCTGATACACAGAGGGAGTGTGTGAAGGCTGAGACCATGCTTGTTTTTCAGGGAGAGAGGAAGAATAACTGTCATGGTCACAAATATGTGGTTTGGACAGTTACCCAAAAAGCCAGAGGTAGCTTAATAAAGTAGTCAGTGTTGCTGCACTGAACAGGTCTTCTGTCTTAGGCTGAAAAAATTGCAGTGAATCTCGAGGAAAAGGTCACTTGCTGTTTGACTAACACATTAATGGCATCCTTGGAAATGTCTCTGTATCATCAGTGGGGAACCTACATACTTCAATTAGTAAATGTCACACACCTCTCTGATATAGAACGGGGTTATACAGGACAAACTATTAGAACTTTCTCTTCATTCTGTTTTAGGACTCACTCTTCCAACTCAGTCACTGCCATTTACCACATGGAAGGTTAATGGGGGGTTGATTGTTCTTATTATTATCGTTGTTGTTATTTTCAGCAAAATGTAAGGAAGTGATGCTTATGAATAGAGTCTGCTTAATGTCATTCTTAGCATCATTGTATAAGCATTGGTAAATGAGAAGACTTATTTATTTATTTAAAACAAAAATTCAGGTGACATTAAATTGGCCTAAGAAGACACTTAACATGGAAAGATTTCACATTGCTGACAGGTGTCTTTTTCTATACCCAAGGATAGATTAAAGCTCTGATGAGAGCTTTAATAAAATGTTTTGTTCTTCTACTTATTCATGCATTCATTTTTCACCTAGCACCTGAGTCTTATTTTGTCCAGAGTAGACTTACTAGGATTGTAAGGTAAAAACAAAATCTACGGAGTCCCTGACCAGGAGGAAACTCTTAATCTAGAATTGAAAGTATATACTCAGGAAACAACTTCATTTACAGAGTAGTATAGAAACAAAACCACATACTGAGAGGATCAAATTTTGCAGGGTCCAGGGACTATGTGTACCAAAGCAGTGATCAGAGTGTAGTGTAGACTTATTGGAAAATCTGTTGAATGAGCAATTTTATCTAATCTGTCTTTAATAGAATCATTTGTTTAAGATGTATTTTTTTTTTAAAGCATTCCATGTGGGAAAAGACTGAATTTGGTGATCGCTAAGGCAAATAGCAATTTGACCATAATTTAGAGTTAAGAAAGGGACATTATAAACCAAAAATAGTTAAAATTATCTACTCAGTGCTGTGACTAATAGCAATATGGAATAGTTCTTTTTAAAATAGTTGCTTTTTTTTGTCTTTCCTTATGTTGTCTCTCCTCTCCTATGCCTTTCAGGTCCTTGGCTTATATAATTCAGTAAATCCAGAAGCATCTGCTTCTCCTTGCTGCGTGTCTCAAGATTTAGAACCGCTGACCATTCTCTACTATGTCGGCAAAACACCCAAGATTGAACAGCTTTCTAATATGATCGTAAAGTCTTGCAAATGCAGCTAAAATTTTTGGGAAAGTGGCAAGACAAAAATCACAATGATGATGATAAAGATAATGATGACGACAACGATGATGATGTTTGTAACAAGAACACATATGAAAGCCTTGGTTCATCAGTGTTAAACATTTTTGAAAAGCGGTACTAATTCAAACACGTTGGAAGTTTGTGTTCTGTTTGTTAAAACTGGCATCTGAAACAAAAAAGTTGAAGGCCTTATTCTACATTTCACCTACTTTGTAAGTGAGAGAGACAAGAAGCAAAATCTTTTTTTTTTTTTGTAAAGAAAAAAAACACTGGAAGAATTTGTTAGCGTTAATTATGTGAACAACAACAACAAAACAGGAAAATCCCGTTAAGTGGAGTTGCTGTCTGTACCGTTCCTATCCCATGCCTCACTTGATTTTTCTGTATTGCTATGCAATAGGCACTCTTCTACTCTTAGAGTTAACAGTGAGTTATTTATTGTGTGTTACTATATAATGAACGTTTCATTGCCCTTGGAAAATAAAACAGGTGTATAAAGTGGAGACCAAATACTTTGCCAGAAACTCATGGATGGCTTAAGGAACTTGAACTCAAACGAGCCAGAAAAAAAGAGGTCATATTAATGGGATGAAAACCCAAGTGAGTTATTATATGACCGAGCAAGTCTGCATTAAGATAAAGACCCTGAAAACACATGTTATGTACCAACTGCCTACGGAAGCTTCTTGTAAGGTTCAAAAACTAAAAAGCCTGCTAATAAAAGAAACTTTCAGTCAGAATAAGTCTGTAAGATTTTTTTTTTTCCTTTTAATTGTAAATGGTTCTTTGTCAGTTTAGTAACCAGTGGAATGTTGAAATGTTTTGACATGTACTGGTCAAACTTTGGACCTTAAAGTATTGCTGTATAGCTATGCCATAGGTTTTTTCCTTTGTTTTGGTATATGTAACCATACCTATATTATTAAAATAGATGGATATAAAAGCCAGCATAATTGAAAACACATCTGCAGATCTCTTTTGCAAACTATTAAGTCAAAACATTAACTACCTTATGTGTAATGTGTAAATTTTTACCATATTTTTTATATTCTGTAATAATGTCAACTATGATTTAGATTGGACTTAAATTTGGCTTCTTTTTAATGATCACTCACAATTGTATATTTCCTTTAGCTGGCCAGTACTTTTGAGTAAAGCCCCTATATTTTGACTTGCACTACAAATGCATTTTTTATAGTATTTGCCCTACTTGTGCTTTGTGTATTGTTCATTATTATGACATAAGCTACCTGGGTCCACTTGTCCTTTTTTTTTTTTTTTTCCCACAAAGATGATAGATTCAAGTTCCATAGTTTTCCTTCATCTTCTAAGCATCATTAACTAACCAACTAAGTCAGATGTTAAAAAACTTTTATGTTAGGAAAATGGGGAATGTTGTTGATTCATAGATAATTGTAGTGAAATGTTTTAGTTTTAACAATGGGTTAAGGATCTGACTAAAATTCAGAATCTTGATGACAGAATTAAGAACGGTTTCTCTACATTAGTTTAATCAGTATTTTTACAGAACTCTATTGTTATTAAAAATCAAACAATTCATAGGAAACATTTTTTTCCTTTAATCAGGTTTTTAGTGTTCAGGAGGATATTGAAATACCTAATTTTAGTTCATGCTTTAAAAGGGATAACAGTCCAGGTCAGTGTAAGTCATTTTGTTTATTTCACTGAAGTTAAGGTTTTTATAATGTTCTTTGAAGGTGAAAAGGCACAAGTCAAGTTCTCCTATGATAAAAAGCTTATTTCTTTCCTCTGAGTGAGAGTTATCCATATCTGAGGCTTGAGTTTACCTTGCTTTAATAAATAATTTGCCACATCATTGCAGAGGTGGTATCCTTGTTGGGGTTTGTAGAATATGTCAGTTTGTCACTTGTCACTTATTTCGCTTTAAAATAGATATTAATAGGCAAAACAATGGAATATTTGTCATTTCACCTACAGAGCAGCATAGGGAGGTGTGAATACAAAGTGAAGTTGTTTGATACGGTATTCTTCTTTTTTGGAATTTCCTGACCATTGATTCAGGTGAAGAATTGGATTTTAAGATTTGAAAACCAGAAAAGCAAGAGATGGGATGCCACAATAGTAAAACAAACAAACAAATAAACAAACAAAACCCTTGTGTTCAATGTAACCCAATCCCAGATTTGAGTGTGTGTTCATTATTTTTATTTTGTCTTCCACTTTTCTATTAATTTTGTGTAAATCACTTTTATTTCTGCAGGTATTTTCCTCTCGGATAGGATAACATTTTTTGTTTTGTATTATTTTGTCTTCCTCATGAATGCACTGATAATATTTCAAATGCTCTATTTTAAGATCTCTTGAATCTTTTTTTTAAATTTTGGGATTCTATAAGGTCTTTATTTCTCACAAGTAAATATTTCCATGGGAGGGGAGGGGAAGTGGGAGGGAATAGAAGAATTAGTATGCAGGTGGGGCAGCAATTTTTCTGTGTTAAGCAGCAGTACAATTTTATGGTTGGCATGGTTTTTAAAAGTGGAATAAAGAATAGTTGTTTTGTTATTTTGATGACCAATTACGCTGTATTTTAACACAATGTATGTCTGTTTTTGTGGTGCTCTAGTGGTAAATAAATTATTTCAATGATATGATGTCTTTTTCCTATCAGTGCCATCATTGAGTCTAGAAAACACCTGTGATGCAATGAGAATATTCTCAAGCTGGAAAGATCGTACCACCTTTAAATTTGCCCTTTGTGCTTTTTCCCTTAAGGATCGTCATTTCAGAAATGTCAAACTTTAGAGCTCTGGAGCTAGAATATATCTGTCAAGGATGGAAGAAAACCCTCTGCAGTCTTGTTTATTGCTATTTGGTAATTGTGTGAGATTTAGTTTCCATCCAGCTTGACCGTCTACCAGAAAAAATGCAGAGCGATGTTTGCACCATGCTTTGGCTTTCTGGTTCTATGTTCTGCCAACCCCAGGGCCAAAAGAACTGGTCTAGACAGTATCCCCTGTAGCCCCATAACTTGGATAGTTGCTGAGCCAGCCAGATATAACAAGAGCCACGTACTCTTTGGGGTTGGTTGTTTGGAAGCAGCTACTCGTCTCTCAGTTTCACTTCTACCACTGCAAGCATGCACTCACGCGCGAGCGCGCGCGCACACATACACACACACACACACACACACACACACACACAGACACACTCTCTCTCTCTCTCTCTCTCTCTCTCTCTCTTTCCAAAAAACCCACCCCATTTCCTTGATTGTTACCTAAATGTAAAAGTAGCTGTGATTAAATCTGGTTGTCTTGCTTTATCTAATACAAGAACCAGTTTGTGCTTGTTTTATTGTCCAGACATCACATAGAAATAAACTGTCAATTTGTGGTAGAACAGAGGAGGATTCTCTTTTCTACAGTCTCATTTGTGCTTTATCTTTTGTAGTCAACTTATCAAGGGAAGTATTTCACGCTAAACCACTTAATTCATGCTTCTGTGCAGCGTGGCCAGTCCCAGGCCCATCACCCCAGCTCACATTGTATCTAACTGATGAAAGTATCATGGAATCATAGAGATGAAAAGAGTCACCTCACAGCCTTATTGACTGTGTCAGCCACCATGGGTCTCCATGTCTTTATCTCTAAAATGAAAATGAGAATACTAGCTCTACAGAGTTTTGGCTGCTTGTTTTAGTGCCCTTGTTATTAAGTGAATGAGCACATGAAAAGTACTTTACTTAGTGTTTAGTCTGCAGTTGTTGATCAGTAAATGGTAACCTTAAAAATATTTCCCAGGCTGTTCTGTTTTTGGTTTCTTGGCAATCCTGTTGTAATGAACTTTGTACTTTCAGAATGTTACCTGGGCCTATACGTCTCCATCTTGATGCTAAACGTGTGAAACCTCCAGATCCTTATCTCATAGATTGATCAAGCCATCAGTTGTTCCTCAGAATATTCTATAGCTCTATTCTATTTGTTAATCTTTTGATTACAGGACTGACAAGAAATTATTTAAAATACAGGGGAAATGCTCATTTTAAGCCGTAAGTCCATGACTAAAACTCAAAATAAAAGAGACACAGTGGCTAACTGAGTGACCCTCTCTCTAACATGATGATAATAACTACAGTATGCTGAGCATCTACCAGATACTGTTCTCTGCTAATTTATTTAATGTCACATTTAATCCTATGATGTAGATGTTTTTATATCTGTTTCCCAGGCTGGTCTCGAACTTTAAAGAGAAGGAGCAGACTCAGAATGGTTAAACTACTTGTCCAGAACCACTCAGATTGTCTAGAACTTCATTGTCCATTACACTGGCCACATGTGGCTACTGAGAAATTGAAGTATGGCTAATATGAATTGAGATATGACAGATGTATAAAATGCACACCAGACTTTGAAGATTTAGTACTACAAAAATGTAAAATTTTAAATGTCTCATTAATGATTTTTTATACTGATTAAATGTCTAAATAATGCTATTTTAAATATATGGGATTAAATAAAGTACATTATTAAAATTGAGTTTATCTGTTTTGTTCTCTTATTTAATATGGTTACTAGAAAATTTAACATTACATATGTGGCTTACTATTGTAACTAGTGTTTTATTTTTTTAAAATAACTCTGGTGTAGAATTTGAAAGCAACTTTGTTTAGAAACAACAACTAAGCTATTTTCATAGCTATGTTACCAGCCTCTGTGTTTATAATTAACATATGATTGAACAACATTAAGTTGTGCTACTTTAAACTGCTGCTTTTGTAGGACAAAATTTGTTGAATATTGGCAGTTCTACAGGGTTCAACCTGACAGTTGTTACTGACTGATAAATGTAGTAATGAAAATACAAATATTACATAAGCCCCACTGGCAAAGCCCTCAATGGAATTGATGGTTACATACAAGCAATTCACCTCTAAGTGGGACAGCACAACCTACTACTAGGCAAGTTGTACTATTGTACCAAATGTTTTCAGCCCATAGGAACCATCATTAATGTACCTGTAACAACCTTTTCTGCCATTTTTAGGGGATTAAAAAATAAAAAGCCAAACACACTGTTTTTTGAGACACATTGCTTTTCTATTGGGGAATAAGCGGAGCTGTGCTCCTTTTGCAAACAGGCTTTTGGAGCTAAATCTAGGCTTTGTATTCCTGAAACTTACATAGGGGAAGGGACTGCTTTAAAAAAAAATCAGGCCAGGCATGGTGGCTCAGCCTGTAATCCTAGCACTTTGTGAGACTGAGGCGAGAGGATTGCCTGAACATGAGGGTTCAAGACCAGCCTGGGCAACTTGATGAGACCTCATCTCTACAATAAATCAAAAAATAGTATGCAAGGTAGTACGTACTCGTAGTTCCAGCTACTTGGAAGGTTGAGGTGGAAGAATCGCCTAAGCCCAGCAGGTAGAGGCTGGGGTGGCCATGAGTGTACCACTACACTCCAGCCTGGACAACAGAGTGCAACTCCAATTCAAAAAAAATTAAAATAAAAATTCTAAGTACAAAATTAGATTCAGAGCCTTAAAAGGGGCTTGGTTCATACATGTAAAAGTCAGAGCATGTAAGATTTAAGAGTGTCAAGGTGACTGGGCATGGTGTTTCATGCTCGTAATCCCAGCACTTTGGAAGGCCAGCGTAAGAGGATTGCTTGAGCCTAGAATTTCAAGACCAGCCCGAGACCAGCTTGGGGGACATAGCGAGACAAGAAGAAGAAGAAGATGAAGAAGAGGAGGAGGAGGAGGGGAGGGAGAAGAGGAAGAAGAAAAAGGCAGCAAACCTGTCTCTGGGTTTTAGCCAATACATGCTTTTGTTTCTATCAAAGACTATTACCTTGCCATTGTAAAAAGTAGTTCCTATCTCTTTTACACTAATCTATGAAATTGTCAGTCTGTTCTCTAGCCCTCCTCTTGTCTCTGCAACCATGTACTAAACAAAGAAAAATAGGACCCTGATTTTACCAACATTCCAGGTGGGAGACAACAAAGCATGGGCTATTTTTATACTTCTTCTGGAACACAATAACTAGATCCTATGAGATTGGAGAAATCACTGATACAAATATTTGGTAATTATATCAATATACATGGAAAACTTTACCTAAAATTGCAAAGGGAATGCTTTTTAATTATCTTTTTGAAGTGAAAAGATTGCTTTAGGTTTTTCCCTGAGTGAGTCTTTATTTCCCTGAAATACTTTGTAGTTGGTTTCTTTATTTCAGCAAGTAATGGCTGTTTGGAGAAGAGATGAGTGTATTCCTGTAATTGGGCAGAGACCTTGTAAAAGGAACAGAATGTACTGAGAGAGACTTTGTGCTGTGTGATCAAAACTAGGAAAATCATTCAGCCTAAGAGAACAGACATAATTAAACAGAAAGGCAAAATATGAGTGGTAAAGAAAAAGTTTGATATAATCTCTCAGGTTTTCCCTTTACTGGGGCATTTTCTCTCCTATAGATGCCAACCCAACGGAAAGAACACAGATGTGTTACTCAGGTGACATCACCCAGGTCTGGCCAGTCCTAGAGTTGAAACTCTCTCTCCATGCCCACATCTCCATTCTGAATCATATAGAAAATTCCAAATCTCAGGATATTGGGAGCAAACAAACTAAGAAGTTATGTAATTCAATACTGCTCTAAAGGCAATGTGAAGTCATGCAGTTTGGCTTGTCCTCAAGCATGGGTGTAACACTAATTTCATCTGAAACAAAATTGAACTCTACAAAAAACGGAGGAGAACTTTAAATCAAGTGTGGTTGTTCACTTGTGAAGTACCAAATTTCATACCACCGTGTATGTGCATCTTCCCTTTGTTTATAACCTGGTACTTCAAGAAACCACTGGCTGCATTCAGATTGCTACAAAGGTGAAAATGGATGGAAGCTGATATAGGAGGAGGCATCCAGGAGACCCAGGGAGATCTAGCAAACCCTGGATATTATCTACTTGTTACAGGCACTGGTAGTCAACCATGAAGAATTGTTCCTGTAGGATATATAGATATAATATAGATATTATACACACACACACACACACACACACACACACAATTTAACATTTACATACATGACTTACCCTTGTAACTTGTTTTATTTTTATTAGATAGCTTTGGTGTAGAATTTGAAAGCAACTCTGTCTAGAAACAACAACTAAGCTATTCCCATAAGCTACATTACCAGCCTTTGTTTCTATAATTAGCATATGATTGAACAATATTAGATGATATCTCATGAAGCTGCTAGTGTTGCAGGACAAAATTTGTTAAACACTGGCAATTCTGTACGGTTCAACTTGATGGTTGCTACTGAATGACAAATGTAGTAATGAAAATACAAATATTACAGAAGCCCCACTGGCAAGGCCCTCAATGGAATTGATGATTACATACAAGCAATGCACCACTAAGAAGGACAGCATCTCTCTCTATATATATTTAGAGAGAGAAAGAATATATATATTCTCAATGGTGGAGCACAGGAAACCATTCCAACTCAAAGGTGCTAGGATTGATTCTGATTTATTTTATCTCCATCAGAGACCTGGAATAATGAGACAAGTGCCAGTGAGATATTTCTCAGAGCAGTGGAAGTAGAAGGGCAGAAAGGAAAAAGGGAAGTAGGCAAGAAAGGGAGGTGGGGACACTGAGCACCAATGTTAGATGTACCACACATTCAGTTGAGAGTTTGATATCTGCATATAGCATCAAAACAACTAAACAGATGTTGACAAAAGACAATGAATTGGTCAACTGGCCTTAAGTTCAGGCTAAAGATTCAATTGAAGAATCTGATTGTGCCATCGTCTTCCAATAGGAGTCTATAAAAGTCAAAGTGCCTGGTGCAGAAATGATGTGACTGGAAAAAACGACTCCTGGTTCTTGGTCTCTGCCCTGTTGCATGGAGTTGTTGGGGATGGTCACATCTCACCCCCAGGGGTCTCCCTCAGAACAGTGAGTATTCCCAATCCTATGCTTCCTGTTCAGAATTGCTTCTTATTTATCTTGTGTTTCCAGCATCTAGTACACAAGTTAGTTCATGGCAATTTAACAAGTGTTTGAGAAAGGCATGGATGGGATTATAGTCTCAACTCTGCCACTGAGATGTTATGCCTTCTTCATCAATTAAAAAAAACATTGGATTAGGTGACTCACAAAGTCCTGTTTTGTTCACTTTGTAAACCTAGAACCTAAAACTAAATCTAACATATAGAAGATATGTTCAGTAATTATTTATTGAATTAATTAAGTAATGAATAGATGCTTCTTATTGACCACTGGTACAATCAGAGAAAAACACACGAGAACAACTTAAGAATCAGAAAAAGAAGCACAACCCAGGCACCGTGGCTCATGCCTATAATCCCAACAATTTAAGAGACTGAGGCAAGAGGATTACCTGAGTTCAGGGGTTTGAGACCATCTTAGGCAACATGGTGAGACTTCTTCTCTACAATAAATAAAAAATAAAGAAATTAGCCAGGCATGATGGCACGTGCCTGTAGTTTCAGCTACTTGGAAGGCTGAAGCAGAAGGATTGCTGAACTCATAAAGTCGAGGCTACAGTAGCCATAATTGTGCAAGTGCACCCCAAACTGGGTTACAAAGTGAGACTCCGACTCAAGAAAAAAAGAAGAAAAAGAATTACAAATGACTTTATAGGCACTCGAAATGCAGTGGTGTTAACAAGACCAACGTGTAAATTATATTATTGAGTTGTCTTATGTATGAGGTGCATGAAAAGTGTATCAAAGTTACTAGTAACAAACATAAGATAATGACCCTAGCTAGGCTGAACCATGTGAAATCGTACAAAAAAAAAAAGAGACTGCCTATTGCTCATTTCATATGAGATTCACAGAAAAAACAGACTCAGAGAAACCAGACTTGAGAATTAGCAGAGACGTCTTGCAGAGACTAGAGGCAGCAAACAGGCAATCAAATGAACTACTGCAGGATAGCTGGTGCTGTAGTTCATTCAGGCTACTGTAATGTAGATTAAGTGGCTTACACGCAACAGAAATGTATTTCTCACTGTTCTGAAGACTAGGAAGTCTCAGAGCAGGGCACCAGCAGATTCAGTGTCTGATGAGATCCCACTTTATGGTCATGGATAACCATCCTTTCACTGCATTCTCACATGGTGGGAGGGACAAAAGGCCTTACTTAGGTCTCTTTTATAAGGGCAGTTATTTCATTCATGAGGGCTCCGCCTCCATGAACTAATTACTTCCCAAAGGCTCCAACTTCCTATAACAACACTTTGGGATTTAGGATTTCTATATGAATTTTGGGGGTAAGGGGCACAAATATTCAGACCACAGCACCAGAAGAGGCGCTGCTGCATCAGCCACTGCTGCTCTGAGGAGGCTATGAGCAAGGTCTCAAATCACTTCCTAAACCTTTCTCATTCAAGATGGAAAGTTCCAGGAAAACCATTCAATTGGCTAAACTTAGGTCATGTGCCAGTTCCTTTGCTAGAACATGGGATTTTAGGGAAAGAATCTGGTCCCCTTGGTTTCTGTGGTAAGAATAGTGATAGAGAATTACCCTCCCAGCAAGACTGCTTACACGAAGGAAAAACAATTACACAGAAGAAAAATTAAGTTTATTTAGGAAGAAAAATAGAGGCCAAGTCACTAAGTTTTGTATTAATTTGCTGGGACTGCCTTTAAAAAGTACCACAAACTGGATGGCTTAAACCACAGAGTTTTACTGTCTCAGTTCTAGAGGCTATGAGTCTAAAATTAAGGTGTTGTAAGGTTGGTTCCTTCTGAGGGCTGCGAGAGACAATCTGTTTCTGGTTTTTTTCCTTGGTTTATACACAGCCATCTTCTCCCTGTGTCTCTTCACATTGTCTTCCCTCTATTCACATCTATCCCTGTGTCCAAATTTCCCCTTTTATAAGGACACCAGTCATATTGGATTGGGGCTCATCCTGATAAGCTCATTTTAACTGAATTCCTTCTATAAAGACTCTATCTCCAAATATGGTCACATTCTGAGGTACTAGGGGTAGACTCCAACATATATATATATATATATTTTTTTGGAGGTGACACAATTCAATCCATAAAAATTTAACTGAGAACTGCAGAGGAAAGTGACTCTTTCAGAGAAAGTTCAAGGAATAATAATCTATGAACAATGAACTCCATCAACCTGCTGGTGGCCAGATATATCTACTAGTAATAGGAACATATTTAGGCAAGTTAGACCAAACTCTGTTACCCAATCTTCTTTGTAAGACACTTTAAATACGTCCACAGTTGTGGAATGGAGTAAAACTCCCACACTCCTATATGACTGGGTACTCACACCGAACCGGGGCGCCCAACAGTCATCTGGACAGCTTTTACAATTACACATTATCAGGTCCATCCCAGACCTACTGAGTCAGATCATCTGGGGAGGTACATGGGGGATTTTATAGCTTAAAAAAATCGATTCCAAGTAAATCCAATGCAGTCCAATGCCAGTATTTGTCAATTACTTTCTAACCAAATGGAATATAAATGTGAGAAAATGTTCACAAAAATGGGACCATTTCAATGAGTCATTTTTCTGTTGACTGAAAATATTTAAAAGACAGTCAGAAGATGAGTATCTAGAATGCTGTGAAGTAACAGATACACACTCACTTCTTCAAGAATCTGTCATCTCAGCTCCATGCTCTGCCAGAAGATGCTTGTGTATTTGCCTAACTCTCTAAAAGCAATGTAGCCCATCTCTTTTAAAAAACCATCTTTATCCCCATCTTATTGCATGATAAGGGTGGGGTTGGATCTCTCGGGAAAATGTCAAATATCAAACGTGAAATGTTTAGAAGATCAGTTTGTCATTTCCCAAAAAAGATGTATCTTAAGACAAAAAGGGGAATTGTTTCTTCAAATGATGGTGCCTGCAGGAGGTTGCCATGGAAGTTTGGCAAATGGGGCAGTCTGGGATCCGTCATCTCAACTAGACATTTCCTGTGGGCCTGAATTTTTCTATGGGAACTCTCTTGAACATTTCTCTTGTAGAATCTTTTTCCAGCTCTTGGTTGTCTCTTCCCAGCTGATATAGAGGGTTTTGGCTTTGCTTATAGTCTCCCATCAACTCAATCTGTCAAGATAAAAAGATAAATTCAATTTTGCAATTTTTGTCCCCAGAAATCAAGTCAAACTGATTAGTCTTAGATAGCTAAAGCAATAAAGTAATATTTTTTTTTTTATTTTCAACAACTGTTTTGGTGTCTGCATATGTACCTTTAATGAGGAATGTTTCTGAGGTAAGAGGAGCATTATCTGAGTGTACAATGAATAAAATGAACATTTCCCTACTCTGTTGTGGTGTTTGGTACAAGCATCTGCTTTCTTCCCCCAGTACCTATCTGCCTCTTGCAGTCAGGGAAGTAGAGTGAATAAGCAAATAAATGATTTGTCAGCATGGCCCAGAATTGACTGCTTAATTGGTTCCTGGGGACCAGGTTGCCACAATGTATTTCTTAGAAAACAGGCCCAGTCTGAGAGTGTGAGGGCTTGACCTGTGGAGATCTGAGATAAAATACGTGAAAATATCAATTCATGGTGCCTAGCACATAATAACTGCTCAAAATATGTCAGTGTCCTTTCTTCTCTCCTTAATCGTATTATGTGCTTACCTCATGGTATCTTTCTTAGTGACAAAGCTTTCCCTAAAGACAGCATCCACACTTTCTTCAAACCTGTTCCAATGAGGCTTACTTGACAGCTATTACCTGGTCATCAGGCAACACTTGTGTAAGTTACTCATCAATTAGGGGCATGCACCAAAGGGAGCCCAGGTTCATAGATCCTGCATCTATCCTCACAACTCACCAATTACCCACTTCTTTTGGAAAGCTGCCCTGGCTACAACTGTGCTAGAGTACCCCAGAGGGCAATTGGCCATTGTTTGTCCTTGGAAGGGGAAAGTAATCTGCATTTTTAGGGGCTAGAGGAGGGAGCAGTGTCCTGACACCTGTTGAAACTTTGGCATCCTGGGAATTCTCTCTGCTGGTTCTGTAAAGGTTGTCTGCCCCTCACCGTGGCAGAACACAATTACTTTTAAGGAATGTTTGTATAAAACATTTTCCAGGCCACATTTATCCCTCTGCAGGACTATGTTATATGTGACAACATTCCAATTTTGAGGTATGACCTGTGCCAATCCACACAGGCAATTAGAGCAGACACATTCCATGGACTATTGGTCAAGTCCTCAATAGACCAGAAGGAAAACTCACAAAGGGAAACTTAACCAATAAAGGGAACCAATTGGAACTGCATGGAGCCTTAGAGTAAAAATTTCTTCCTCTCCTCAACTTGCCTCACTGGGCTTTCCTACTATTGTACCATGTCTTCTGCCTAGGACCACCACAAGTCTAGGTGGGAAATGGTAGTGTGGCTGAATGTGGCTGATAATGATGGGACAATACTTGGACATGGCCCACCTGAGACTACACCTGCAATGTTCAGTGCAAAGTTTCTGAAGAATAAAGTATTTTATTTTTTTAAATGTATTTTATTTTAAAGATGTGGGGTATAATTCAGGATTTGGTATCCAAGTGGTCACCATACAGGTAAAGTTTGAGCTTACCTTTGGTACCCACTTTGCCTAGTTTGAGATCAGATACCTTTATTAATGTTATGCGCCTGCTCTTCCCCTGGCAGTTTCAGGCTACTGCCAATCTCTTTCTTAGAATATTAAACTAGATGTTCAGGGTTCACTTATGAATGAGAACAGAGTACCTTAAAACTTTAAGTTCACTTCTCATGATTTTACAGTCAGCCCGAAAGTAGCCCTCACACCATGGAAGTGCAATGCAGGTGCATAAAAAGAATCTCTCTGCTCCCACCTCCACAACCAACTAATGACCAGCACATGCACCGATAAGCACACGAATTGTATGGTAAAACAAAAATCACTTCTGAGAATATCGTGATGTTTTTCTAACTATGAATAAGGTTAACACCTATCTAAGTCTCACATACAAAGAAAATGCTATTTTGAGGTTTCTATGATGTTTGGCAATATCAACCCACAGTTCACAAAGGAAGCCTATTCCATAGATGGCTTCGAAAATTTTCAGAGTTCTAGGAACCTGATTCTGATCATTGACCTATTTTTATTCCCTCAGTATCTATGCTATAATTATAGGAATGTAGTCATTGAACCAATTGAATTAATAAAAAGTCTAAATGTGAGATATCATTTAAGAATGCAATGTTAATGTTTTCAAGTATTCAAAGTACAATGACTCTAGACCAAAGTGCAAAGGCTTTGGGAAATCAACACACAAAAGACAAAGATTTAAACACAAAATAACTATTTTTAGTTGTCAGTTTTTGGTATGTTAACAGCTTATGAAGAATTTTAACTTATTCTAAAAAGGTCAGTGCAGTCTTTGTCTTTCTTAATCATTATTCAAGCTTTGTTTTAATATCCTATTATTTCTGATACCATTGTCAAAATATTATGTTGATACTATTTAAAAAATTTTATATTCTCAACTCAGGAAATAAATTCATGCATTCTATCAAGAAATAGTGTACATAGAGATTATATAAAGCAGTAAAATAATGTATGACATGAGACCATATAAACTTATGCTAAAGCAAGAAGAGGTTACTAAACCAGGGACAAATTGTTGTATGAGGGGTGATTTAAGTTTGTTTTTTACAAATACTCGGTTTTGAAAGCAAATGATTATGTACTTAGATGGTGTTGAGAGAAGATGAGAATTAGTTGCCAGAGAATTATCTGAGATTTGGGTAAAAATTTAAAATATAACCTCTGCCATGTTTCTTATAGTCTGACACATAAAATGCCATATAATAATTCTCCTTATAGTCAACTGTTAATAAAATATAAATCTTTACTGATGTGATAGGAGGGTTTCTTTAATGAGATTATGAGAATAGAAAGCATAGACTCTATTTATATCGGCTGCCAGTGAGCTCCAAGCTCAATTTTATAGCCTACTATAGTCACCTTCTTAGCTTATGTTGCCAGGTGGAATCTTCCTTTAACTCCTCTGCTTTCTGTTACTTAACCACTATTCTATTCTCTCTCTTTATGCTGCAACTCATCCTTTCTGGATATAGGCAAGGCATGAATAATAAACCAATAAAAGGAAATATTAACATTAAAGAAAAGAAAGAGTGCAAAGCTCAGTCTTCATATGCATACATACAATTTTCAGATTAGTGTGTTCTTAATAGTTTTGTTTTATTTTTACTTATTTGTATGATTTTCTTGTATGTTACCTGTATTTCCTGTCCTCATAATTTAATATGAGTGTTTTTTTCTTGAAATCATAGTCTAGTAAGTAATACATTATAGAAATTGGCAACTAGAAGTCCATGAGATAACTGCTTTACGTAAAAAGACAATACTGAAGTTTTTCTTCAGGTGTAAAATAAGGAAAAGAAAACATATCTTTAAGAATTACAAATTATATCTGTAAAATAACTAACATGGTTCCTGGCACATGGTGGAAAACAGTCTCAAAAAACTTTTATAGGAAGAAAATGCTATAACTTTCTCCAAATAATGTAGTAGGAAAAGTTCTGACTTCAAAACTGTAGGATATTATTAGATCAAGTCCCAGTTTTGCTGCTTACTAGCAATATGAGAACACCATGGATAAACCATTTAATCTCAGAGCAAGTGCTATCCACTAGATATAGAATGAAAACCACATATATTTATAATTTAAATATTCTGGAATTCTGCTATAGTTTTCAAGTGTGTCCACAAAAATTTCATGTGTTGGAAACTTAACTCCCAAATTGATATGTAGATGGTATTTGGAGGATGGATCTTTTGTAGGTAATTGGGATAAGATAAGGACATCAGTGTAGGCCCTCCATGAGGTTGGTGGCTTTCTAAGAAGTGGAAGAGAGACCTGAGCTCACATGTGCTTGTCTTCTCACCATGTGATACCCTCTGCCATGTAATGACACAGCAAGAAGGCCCTCACCAGATGCAACCCCTTGACTTTGGACTTCCCAGCCACCAGAACCATAAAAAGTAAATTTATTTTCTTTATAAATTACTCAGTCTATGATATTCAGTTACAGCAATGTAAAATGGACTAAGTAAAATTTATATTTTAAAGAGTAAAAAGAAACAGGTGAAATTAATTTTAACAATATATTTTAGCACAGTATATAAAAATATTATCATTCTAATATGAAATTAATATAAAACTTTACTAATGTGAAACTTCACACTCTTTATCCTAAGACTTCAGAATCTGGTGGGTATTTTATACTTATAATACATCTCAATTTGGATTAGCCATACTTCACGTACTCAATAGCCTCATGTGGTTAGTGGTTACTGTACTAGATAGCACAGAACTAAAGCCTCTGTTTCCATTTTAAGATATAGAAATAGGTGGAGCGCAGTGACTCAAACCTGTAATCCCAGCACTTTGGGAGATGGAGGTGAGAGGATTGCCTGAGCCCAGGAGTTCAAGACCAGCCTGAGCAACTTGGTGAGACCTCATCTCTACAATAAATAAAAAAATTAGCCAAGTGTGGTAGCACGCACCTGTAGTTCCAGCTACTTGGAAGGCTGAGGGCAGAAGGATCTTCTGAACCCAACAGGTAGAGGCTGTAGTGGCCTTGAGCATGCCACTGCATTCCAGCCCGGGCAACAGAATGAGACTCCAACTCAAAAAAAAAAAAAGAAAGAAACAGTAATAAGTATTAACAGTCAATACTGGTAAGGAATTGTAAAATAAGCATCTTTTATAATGAAGTGAATCCATGAACATACTTAACTCTTTTAGAAACAGTTTTGACTATGTATATCAAGATCCTTATAAATATTAATATTCATTCAGTAATGCTGTTTGTGAGAATTTATCTAATGAAATAATCAAAATAGTTCTAGGCACAAAGATATTCATTATAGTATTATTTATAATTACAGAATATAAAAATAATCCACAGGTCCAACAATGCAAAATTAGCTGAATAAATTGTATATGCAACATATATTACACAGTAAAACTATATAGGATAATACCATATAGTGGTTAAAATCACATTATATTCAAAATATGGACATATTCTAGAGCTGTGTTTTGGTGATGGCTGCAAACAGAAGAAATATATTAAAACTCATAGAATTGTACTCATACTGGGAGAATATTATAGTACATAAATTATACGCCTCAATCAAGCTATTAAAATGCTATAGAAGAATATGTAGTAAAATGTTAAATGCTCACAATCATTGGTTTAAATTTTGCTAAAATTTCTACATATTAAAACTACTGGGATACATATACAAACTTAACAATCATTTTCTGAACACAGTAAGATTTGGTGACAGAGATGCTTTCTTTTTTGTTCTCTTCTGCATTTACTACATTTTTTAATAATAATATTTAATAGTTTATGATTAGAAAGTGGAAATGTTATAAAATTATGTTTATGAAGAATTGCTGATGTCATACAAAAATACATCTAGCTTGATTTTAAGTGATAAATAGGATTTAAAAGTTGCATGTGCAGAATAGCTAGACCTTGAGAAAAGCAAACACTTCCATACTGCTCATTATATTGGGCATTGTTATTAAGTGATTTTCATTTATTAACACACATGGTCTTCACAACTAACCCTATGAGACAGAGGCTATTCAGATGAGGAACATGAGATGATGAGAGATTAAGTAGAGGGACCAAAGTCACATAGGTCTCATGAGGAGGATCTAAGAATGCACAGAGCAGACAACTGTCTCTAGCATCTATGCTCTGACCTACTATGTAATGCAGCAGAGAAATAGACCAAAATAATAATTCTTATCTCTGCATGGTGGGAGAATAGGAAAATTCTCACCTGTCTCTCTCTCTCTCTTTCTCTCACCTTTTTTTTTTTTTGCTTTATAATCTTTGCATAGTAAGCATATATTACTATTACCTTGACAAACAATTTTATTCAAAAGACAGCATTATTAAATGACATCAACAACCTGAGGCTACTGAGCCCCAGCTATGTCACACACAGGGTTTGGTAAGGTTTCAGTTTAAACTGAAAGGCCCTCACTGTGCAAGGTAATGTAACGATTTTGCTAGGATTTTGTCAGCACAGTACGGGCCCTGGATTGTTGTTGCTGACTTCCCGAAGGGCCATGAGGCAGAGGGGATGAGGCCTGAAATGGAAGTGCGTGGAGCTTATTTAGGCAGGTGGCCAAAATGGCGGGTTGGCTGCTGCTACAGCGGTGACACCAGGCAAAAGTGCATCTAGGATATTTGGGGATAAGATTCAGTCATCCCCAATCCCCTTGGCTTGAACTCTGCGTCTGTTTTCTTTTTGTCTGTTGCCTGTCATCTGAAAAGGGTCTTGTTCTAAAATTTATTTTATTTATTAAATTTAGGCCCCTGGCTTCTCTTCTTGAAAGTGGATCTGTGTCGTCCAGGTTTCTGACTCTCTCCCCCCTCTCCTGGAAATCCCCTGGACAAAACAGGAGAAAGTGCAATTTGTGAGATCATGGCAGCATAGGTGACCTTGTCTGCAAACTGCACGTGTCCTTCCTTACCACAGAAATGGGATTCCAAAACAGACCCAGTAAAAGCCAGTTGAGGAGCTTCACAGAGTCACAGCAGGGTGTTCAGCTTTATACATAGTTGTGGGATGAGTCACTACCAAATGCTTCCTAAAAGAGACTCCTTAAGTTACGGTAATATTTTAGAATGGTATTTATAGTGCCAATAGAAAATAGGAGGGGTAAGCTATTTGGACCACTGCCTCTTTCTGCACACCCTTCTCCCTGCCAGCTATTTCTCTCTTTTTTTAGTCTTTCAAGTCTTCTTTGTCCCCTGACTGAAGGCAGAGCCTGCAAGAGACAGCCTTTGATGCCCAAGGGGTTCTGCAACTGACCCCTCACTGGCAATAAACACCCTCTCTAGTGTTCCCATTATATCTCTCTCAATCCCAAATCCCTGCCCTAGCCCCTCAAGCTAGACCCTCCAATCTGCTATGCTCCTTCCAACAGTTTCTGTTCTCTGTTTATTAACAATTCTGATGTACTGTCTTGAAATGAGTGGAAATGCCAGAGGTTATTTGTTCTGGTTTCCTTCCACTGTGTATGCTCCGTTTCCGTGGCTGTCTGTTGGTTACCTAGGATATGACCAGGAGAGGCAAAGGATTGGCTGGGAGCTTGGATGGATTCCCTGGGAGGCTGTGGAGCAGGGTTTAGTGGTTAGTAGGATGCCCTAATTGAGTGCCTGATTAACCACTCAATGACCCCTCTGGACTGGGCTCACGGTGTCCTCTCTGGGACTCCAGGAGTTCCATATACATATCCTTAGTTTAGCTTTCCCCCCACTTGTTGTATACATTTATATATCTGTCTACCACCAGGCTATGGAATCCTCTAAAACAATGATCATAGATGATTGTGTTGGGCCCAGCACAGTTCAAAGTACACAAATGGTACTTACATGTAGGCCAAAAACATACCTAAATAAACATTTATTCTGGGTTTGTTTTTTTTTAGTTTAAAATAATTGTAGCTTTTTATATTCCATCAGTGGTTTTAATGGAAAATAAACTTAACATCAATTAACCACTTGTTGTATCAAGACCCTTTTAGATATATTAACTACTTTATCCCTTACAACAACTCTATGATAAAGTAGGTATTATCACCCATTTACATATGAAATTATCAAGCTTTGGGAGAGTAATTTGGCTTTCAACCTCTCTCTCAGTAAGTGGTGAAGCCAGGATTTGTGTCTCTGAATGTCTTACTGTTTACACTCCTCCATAATGCCCCTAAATTAGGTTGCTAGCTATGTGTATGCTTTTCCTGTGTAAATTAAATGGGGAAAATGTGCTTTTTTGAAAGAACCACTCAAAGAGTTAATATGGAAAATAAATGAACAGCTACACACAATTTTTCAAAGTTTATTATCCTGGAAAAGTTTAAACATATACAAAAGTAGCAAGAATAATACAAAACTCTCAGGTATCATTTATTCAGCTATCACTGCTTTATCTACATTTCTACTGACTTTCCTCTTCCACTCACTGGACTATTTTGAAAGAAATCCCAGATATTGTATCAACTGACTTAGATTTTTAAAAATCATTAACATAATGATATTCCTTCTCCTAGAACATAAACATGCTCAGACAATTTTGCTCAAACCAACTAGAGAAGTTGACTCCTCCTGGGTGCCAGAACCATTTGGCTGCTGTTCTTTAGGGGGGAAAAATAGTACTAACAGTTCACATTATCCTCAGACTTTATTCATTCTTTAGGGAATGACAAGTGCCCTAGATTAGTGGAAATCAAAAGATTTATTCAAGTGTACTCCATGTTTTAGATAGATTCACATTTTGGGAATGAGCATGTCATTTTGCATGTCCCCAGGGGAACCTCAACGGAGTGCTCTAGATCAGCACAAATGAGTTAAATTTTCAAGTGTTGTTACTTTCGTTTCCATTGCAGATTTTATATGCAATATCACATAAGGGAGATCCTTCTGTTCTTTTCAATGGACTCTCTGTCCATTTTTCAGATACTGGTTGTTGGTAGTAACGGCAGGAAGGGTAACATCCACAACATTTTCCCATTACGCCCTCAAGAGTTCAAAACTGATTTGGAGTCTTGAATGTAATCCAATATTTCTTTTCTTTTCTTTTAATTCTTTATTTCTTTTAAATATATAGAGACAAGGACTCACTATGTTGCCTAGACTGGTTTCGAACTCCTGATCTTAATCCATCCTCCTTCTTCAGCCTCCCCAAGTACTGGGATTACTGGTGTGAGCCACTATGCCTGGCAACATCCAACATTTAAGTGCATAATATTTTTAAAAACTTTCAATCATGACAGGATTTTTTAGAAATGTTTTAGGAGGAAACCTGAAATAATGATCTTTTATCTGGGAGAAATTGTTATATAATTTTACTTCATGATGGTTCAGGTTATGACCAAAACTAGAGATTGTGACAGTGGAATTTTATGAAGAGGTCATGCTAGACCGAGGGGCAGCTGTTTCTGAAAAGTGATAGGAGGGCAAGACACATCCACTAGGATGAGAACCTTTTTGGTGTCTGTGGCTTTATATACTTCGGAATATCATGTCTAAAAATAACTCTCATTTGGAACCATTGTTGTTTATCTGTATCCTGGGTTTTCCCATTCTTAAAAATACCCTGACATGCATATTAAGACTGTGTTCTAAAGGTTAATACTCCTTAATCCTGAAGGGAGTGGTGAGTAAATTCTTTATATATCAGTCTAAGAATAGGTCATGGAGCTATTCGAGTTTGTGCCATAATGCGAGTGGTTACTTCTTTTTTTTTTTTAAAGGAAGTAAATGGTAATGAATGGGAAAGAAGAGGAATAAAAGGGAAAGATGGATAAAAGTGTTGGACATTACACAAACTATCCTAAACATTCGTCCATAGCTTAAAATCATCATATAAGAAATATTTTATCCGGGAATGGGAGGGGGAAAAAATTGTGTGAGAATATCTTCCCCTTGTGGCATTTCCCATTGGAGCCTAACTCAAAACTTTGAAAATCAAAGGAAAGTTAGCACTTTTTTTTTCTTTCGTAAGACAATTTGTACTCTATTTTTTTTCTTTTTGACTCAAGGGATACTGATTCTTTCCTCTGCATGCAAGGATAACAGGCCCTAGCCATGTCCAGCCTGCCCCCTCAACACAGTCAGAATCCCTTTCGTCTTTCTGTTTCCAACAGAATGTCTGGCAACCAGACTTTCTGAATCAGTGTTGTTTCTGCACTGCTGCTCCCACCGCGTTGGAGTCCAGGCAAAAAGCAAAATAAAAAGAATCGAAACGAACTCAGGAAGGCTGGCAAAGGTTTCAAATTGATCCCAATTTCCTCTCTGAATTAGTTGCCCTCCTCCATGCCCCTTTATGACCCTGGGCACCACCCTTCAGGCTAAAGGATCACCTTTGACCAACATCTAACTATGTTTTCTCACAGCACCTGTTTGTATGGTGAATTGCAAACAAGCAAAATTAAAAACCCATGTACATCTGGACAAGTTGGAAAGGTCAACTAGGGGTTTTTTTTGTTTGTTTGTTTTTTAAAGGATGTATTTCTGCATGACTCATTGGGCCTTCTCACTTCCTGCTTGAATTATTATTAAAAGTATCTGGGAGACAAAGAGGCTGCTGAAAACTTTGCTTCATGGACTACAGACAGGTCTACTATAGTGTCAGAGTACCCCTTTGCCAGTGGACTTCTCCTTGGTCCCTCCTCCAGGGTCGCCAGAAAAGTCACAAATGGATCATAGATAACAATTTTTTCCTCCAAGCTGACTTGTGTCATTTGGCACTTTGGGAAAACCAGTGACTACTCACGACAATTGGAATTTTGCTCATGTGCAGCCCTATAGGGAAAAAAAAGCACTCTGGAAAGGGATTATTAGATAGCTGTGATGGCACTGCTTATGATGATTGTTATTTGGAAATGTGCTCTGCAATAATAATATATTTCAGTCACTCAGTTCAGATTTCAAGTTCTCAAGCAAAATCGTATGTAGTAAGGAGGGAATTCTCTAATCCTCCCAAACTTTTTTGGGTGGCATGCTTATAATCATATTTGTTCTTACAGGACAAATGTAGATGTTGTCTAAGATCTTATTTAGATGTCTCCAGAGATAATTAATTGCATGTGGTCACCCTCTCCTTTTGTTTGCAGTATTTTCAAAGAAAAGTCTATTTTTAAAAGTAACTCAGAATAAAGATGGGAACATTTTAAGCACTTATGAAACATCAGTCTAAGTGTACACAACAAATGTCATAACTACAGTGATATGCTATATCCAGTCTCAGACCCACCTCTTTTCTTAGATTATCTTCTCACCCACTCTTTGGTATTATCTGTTCATGTCCTTGTGTTATTAGCTCACCACTTTAAATCTTAAACCCTGAACTCTGTCCTGAGCACTGTTCACCCATTTTGAAGGGTCAATTGAATAATTCACTTAGGTGACCAGTCAACCTTAACCCTGTGGTTCTTAACCAGACTGATTTTGCCCACCAGGAGATATTTGACGATATCTAGAGACATTTTGGTTGTCACAACTTGGTGAGGGGGATGTACTATTGTCATGTTGGGTAGTGACCAGGGATGCAGCTAGACATTCTACAATGCTGAAAAAGGCCCCACAACAAAGAATTATATGAACCACAATAACAATATATTCATTGTAGTGTCTAGATTGAGAAATCCCGCCTTAATCTAAGATATAACTTATCCAGTTTTCTTCCTAAATTCCACTAAACTTTCTTGAATAATTTCACTTGCTCTCTTCTTTGAACTTTATTATATATTTGTCACTAAGTCATGTGCTATACTACATTATTCTTTTGGATTTGTGTGTGTATAGCTCATTTCCTCAATTGGATTGAAGATTCCCTGACAGCAGGCTTATCTCTTCTTCCTTCTTATGCCTTTAACTGTACCCAACTCAGTGCTCTGCACTTAGCAGATATCCTGAGCATTCCAAATAAATGAATGTGTCTTCAGTGAATGATTGAATACTGAAGTTTGAAGATGACACATTAGGGTAATGGCAAGAGTTTTCCAAAAAATGTAGTGATGGGGTCAAAAAGGATGTTCTAAGATTTAAGCAAATTAAATAAGCACATAATGAGAGTAAATAGCATGTCTCCTAGGGTTCATAGAAATATCCATTTGATGCTAACAATAATCTTAGCACTTTTAAATAAAGTCACACAGCACAGAAAAAAAGAAATAGAAGAATTAATGCTCAGTCTTAATCAGAGGATTAAAATGGCTACATTTGGGGGACACAGATATCTGTAGTTTGTTGCTCCCTGTTAGATGACGGAAATTTTACTGACTCCTATCTTCATTCAGATGACAAGACCCTCTAAACATTTTCCTTCTGTTTGTTTAAGTTCCAGGCCAATCAAACAACATTCAGATGAATAATCCAGCTTCCTAGCTGAGAAGATGGAAACATTTCCTTCAGTGCATGAAAAGGGATGTCTTCGCTACGAAGGGCAAGCATTCAAGACACTGGACGTAGATATCTCCCATAATGTATCAGGAAACTGACCTTCTGGCTTACACATTAATATTCTGTGAACTTTGAATGTGTCTCCCCAAGATTCTCATCATGTCTGAGATTACTGATAAGGTCCATTTGCTGAACCGAAGAGTCTAAAAAGGGCTAGACCCTAGCTTGTGACTCATTCATCAATGCCACGTTGGAAACTGCTTGACCAATAGCTAATTGGCTGCTCTCCTGTGACATCCCATTTTGCTCCAATCCATTCTTTTCAGCTTCAACATATCTTAACATTGTAAGATTTCAAGTCCCATCTCAGATCCTGAAATTATCATTTTGTTTATAATCGCCAAAGCACTTTGAAAATTCCATTCATACATTATTTAGAAGTATTCTTATTGGAAAAAAACAAAAAACCCACATGTAACTTCTTTTTAATAAAGGAAACGAAGTGGGAAGGTCAAATTGCCTTTAGAACTTTTTATAGGCCTGGCAACATTGGAGACATTTCATCATGAAAGAACGTGTGACAAGTAACTGGGACCATTTACTGAGGGTTTCTCAGGGACAGACCAAGAATAGCAAAAAAGATCTTTTCTAAAAGACTCCATGATTTGATTTGATTTTCTTGAGAACAGCTAGGGCTAATTAGAAATAACTTACAGCTTGTATTAGTTACATGTGAGTATTTGCTAACAAGTTCTCATATGCAAAACAAAGATTGATTTCAACTGGACTCATCACTCTAGTTCTCATTCCGTGTTCTGCTAACATCTTTTCACTTAGCTGCAAGAGTTTTTTGCTTAATGTCATTAATTAACAGAGGAAGTTGGGATGAAAATATCTCGGGTGCTCCACCTAATTATAATCCCAGTCATGAATGCTGGAGAATATGTGGCTTCTTACTAAAAAGAAAACAGTCTAGAACAATATTATGCAGTTTATAAATTCCACCGAACCACTGTGCAAATAAACAATGCTACTGAATCACACAACAAATCATCTCACAATTAGGCCACACAAGACCAGCTGCTTTACAAAGGAGCCCGTGAGCCAGAGAGGAGAACTTTGAAGATAAATATTGCCATATGTGAAAAGAAAAAAAATTCCAACAAACCTTAATTGCATGGAGCTTCATTTTCAAATTCTATTTGCCGTGGGAAGAAAGGATTTTGTGCTGTGACCCATGACTATTGTAAGCATCCTCTACAATGTGGGGGATAGAATTACAGATCTGATTGGAAGCCATGTTGACCTGGATACATGTGAAATGTGCCTCCTTGCTCCATCTCTTCTTTCCGTTCCCCATCCCAATGGCATTTCTCAACACTCAACATAAACAATCAATTTGTTATTAATTTATGTGGATTGTCCACTTTGTACCTCAACTGAGGAAAAATATTAAATGCTAGCTGGCCTCCCAGAAGTATAAGTTGGGGGATATCCTTGGGGCAATGATTCATTTTAGTATTTGTTAGAGTTCAACAAGAAGTCTCCCTAAATTTGATCATCCATTCCAAAGCCAAGCATTAATGCTCTTTGGCTTAACTGCAATTCTTAGATTATCCTTGCATTTGACAGTAACTACAGTTTTTGAATTATCCTTGTCACCACTCCCCTCATTCCTTTTTTTTTTTTTTTTTTTTTAGCCTTGACAGTGACTACATTTTCAACTTCACTTTTCACTTATTTCAGCTAGTGGCCAGGGTGGGATAATCACCACAGAAAAAACTAGAGAAGCCCCAGGGTTCCAGAAGCTTAGATCGTAGAGCCAGGATTAGCAGACCACAGCCACTCTCATGAAGCTCAGAGAGTAAAAGTCACCCAAAAGACCAGAAGGAAAATTCTGGGGATATCTGACTCAATTTTTAATATTCTAATCTTTGCAAATACAATACTTAGTGAGTTTTTTAGAAGAAATCACTCTTTGCTATTATTATGTATGAAATGTTAACAGGTGTAACTTTTCTTTATTAACAGACACTATTCATAGCGTCCATAGAGTCTTCCTTTGGTTCATGATGAGTGAAATAGCAACATTGGTACCACAACTGTGCTTTCCCAATGTCATATTTGCACCATGTCTCCCAAGATAAGTTTCATTTATTTTTGCTTTCTCCCTCTTTATAAATTCAGGGATTAAATCGGCCTGAATCAAATCAGAAACTCTTGAAAGGGCAACGATGCTTATCAAACGGTTGTGGTTTATAATGTGTCAAAATATGATGCAGAATGTTTTGAGGTTGATGACGGTGTAAATATTATATTTTTTGAGCAATTACCATAGTTTGTATACAGTTTTATTTTGGAAAGACTGCGAAGAAAATGAAAGAGTCAAGATGAGCCTGAATACTTTGTTATTTTCCAATGGTAATGCATCATTAACAGAAAAAAAAATTGAGAGTCACTTATTTACTGAAAAAGATACTTAGAATTTAAATTATATATAATTTGGGAAATCTTTTCTCTTTGTAGTTACTAGGCACAGGTCATTATCTCCAAGAGTATAAATCAGACATCCTTCATTGTTATTTCCTCAGGGGCTGCTTGGGTCATAGTTCTTCCATTAAATCTGCTTTATATTTGTAATCAGGAGTGTTAACACAATAAATGTCTGCAGTGATATTGTAAAAAATGATGGTTATCTGACCTTTCCTTCTATATTAAATATACTGGCTTCTGTTTATTATGAACTCTAATAGCAGTGTAGCACTATTGTTACGAGTGTGGATTATGGAGACTCCCATATTTGGTTCATTAAGTTGTGTGTGCAGCTGAACCCAGTAGCTCATATCTATCATTCAGTTGGCACTGAAACCAACTGTAACAGATTCTCATGGGCCATCCTTCTGCCACACTGCTTCTTCCTTCTCCATACAAACATATGGCCTCATGGGGGACTCCTTATTATCAATTAACTGAAGAAAAAAAATATTTGAGTCTGGTTTATAGATAGTTCTTCATGATATGCTGTCAATACCCAACAGTAGACAGCTATAGCACTATAGCTAGCCCCACTCTGGGATGGCCCTAAAGACAGTGGTAAGGAAAAAAACTACCAGTGGGCAGAACTTCAAGCAGTGCACCTGGCTGTTCATTTTGCTTAGAGAGAGAGAGAGTACAAGATCTGGATGTACAGTGAGTCAATGACTATATTTATTGGTTTGCCTGAATTATCAAGAACTTGGAAGGAGCCTTATTGGAAAATTAGTGACAAAGAGGTCTGGGGAAGAGTTTTGTGGATGAACCTCTCTGAATGTGCACCAGTGATCAATCTAAGCAAAGGAGGATCTTAATGATCAGGTGTACAAGATAACTTGTCTTATGGACAACAGTCAGGGTCTATCCCCAGCTACCTCTGTCCTTGCCCAAGAAGCTCTTTGAATAAAAACATGGATGGAAGTTATACATGGGCTCAGCAACATAGATGTCTACTCATTGAGGCTGTTTTGGCTTCAGCCACTGCTAAGGATCTGTCCCGCCAGCAGCAAGAACAACACTGAGCCCTTAGTATGGTACCATTACTTGGTGGATTGAACCAGTCACCTGGTGGCAGGTTGATTACATTGGATCGATATCATGAGGTAAGGACAGCACAAGCACTTTGTTACCACTGGAATAGATTTTTACTCTAGATATGGATTTGCTTTAACTTCCTATGTAGTGCTTCTGCCAATACTACCATCTATGGAATTATAGAATGCTATAATCACTACACATTGCTTCTGACAACGCAACTCATTGTATGGCAAATTAAGTGCAGCAATAGACTCAAACTCATGGAATTCACTGATCTTTCTAAGATCCCCATCACTCTGAAGTAGTTGACTTGATAAAACAGTGGGAGGCCCTTTTGAAGACTGGGTCACAGTGCCAACTAGATGTAAATAACTTGGAAGACTGAAGTAATGTCCTCCAATATGCTTTATCGGCTCTAAATCACTGACTAATATATGATACTCTTTTCCCCATAGATAGGATTTACCAGACTAGGATACAAGAGGCACAAAGGCAAATGGTTTATCACCCCTAGAGATAAACTAGTGGAATTTTTGCTTCCTCCCCCTGCTCTGTTGATCTAGAGGTCTTAGTTCCCAAGGGAGTGGTGGACACAGCAATGATTTCATTCATCTGGAAGTTAAGAATGCCAACTGGACAGGTTCATGTGCAACATTGTGGTAAAGTGCCCCAGCTCTTTTGCTGGTTATATACATCATCAAATTGGAGACTCGTTGAAGGTGAGAGGTTTACACAGGTTCCGGTTTATCCTCATAGTCCAGCATATCCTCATGGATTTAGTTTGTCCTTAGTCTTCTCTACTTCCTGTCCACCTTTCTTTCCTGATAGCCTGCCCTGTGGACTTTAGGCCTAGCACCAGATGTGAAAGCAACAGCAGTACATAAACAGTTGAGTCACTTCCTGTAATTGTCTGAGGTCATGTATATATCACATTTAATAACTTTCTCTGATTGAATCCTAATTAACTGATCAAGTAGGAATCCAAAGTCTTCCTCTAGTTATGAATGTGATCTTAGGCAAACACCTCTAAGCCTAGGTTTCCTCATCATTTATAAGATGGGGAATATGTTATGCATATGTATATAGTTATAATATGATCTACTATAAAGTATTGCTGTGAGGATTATATGAGCTAAGAGCTGAGAACTCTGAAAAGCATATAGGCAGCACTCAGTAAATGGTTACCACTACTTACAAAACTTGGCTTGCTGATTTTACATGGTATCATGGAATCTGGGGATTGCAAGAGATTTTGAGAAGTCATATGAACCAGTTGCTTGACCTAAAACGGCCAAACTTCCCAACCGTTAGGGTACAGATCTTACCCTTGCTATTTTAATGTCACTATACCCAGCATACTTCAAAAAATATATCCTGAAACATAATTCATTATTGCTTATTACTGTTCAGAGAAGGGTTTTAAAACAAATATTAAAATTTACAACCTAAACGGATGCTGTTGTTGAAAGCATTTTCTAACTTTGTTTCCTTCTTCTATAAATGAAGAAAATTGGAAAAATTTATTTTCAAAGCCTCTGAGTTCTAAAACTCTATAAAGATTAGTCAACTAAAAGGACACTTGTTAATCCAATGAAGATTTCTTTACTTTAAAGATATTTTGGGAGATGTTTCCATTTAAATATTTTCTTTAAAATGTTTTTTTTTTTCAGGCCTATCCAGAAAAAAGTCTTACTACATTATAGCCAAACCTTGTCTGTGACTTAAACTAAGTTTGTGCTATAAGATTTGGCATCAAAAGGTTTGAGACTATTTCCAAAGGCCTAATCTATTGTTTAAGGATGAAGATGAACCACCATTGAAGAGATTCTAGAAGACCTTACAAAAAAATGGACTTCCAAAAATTTTTTGGGTAATAGTAATATTATCTTGGACTATCATTAGAGTCTAATTTAATATTTACCTTGGCAAATCAGAGGAAGAATTGGAATTCTAAGCTGGAATATGTTGAAGAGTTAAGAAGTCCAAATTCAAGTCCTGGTTCTAGTATTTCCTAGGTGTATTCTTTCAGGAAGCCACTTTATTTGTGAAAGTTTTAGGGACTTTATCTATAGTGTGGGAATAATGCCTCTAGCCAGCCGTTTCATAGAATTACTGTGAAACATCAGTGACTTAGATGAAAGAACATTTTGCTCTTTTGAAAGTACTTAGGACTATAAAACAGGATTTGGCAAACTATGGCCCCTATGCTACATTCAGCCTATTATCTGTTTTGGTATAGCAACTGAGCTGAGAATGATGCTGGTGAACATTTGCACCAGTTTACTTATAGGGAACACATTTTAAACCCCAACTGTAAAAAATATTATCACTCTCTTTCTGCCTCCCAAAAGAGAATGGTTTGTTCTCATTAGTAGATTGATATTGCAAAAAAATTGTACTCAATTACTATTATTATATTGAATATTTTTCACAAAAATTTTGTGGATATTTGTGTTCTCCCTCATTATATAAGTTTCTATATAATATTCTTTATTTCACCTCTTGGCTCACAAAGTCTAAAATATTTACTATCTGATTTTTACAGGAAAAAAAATTTGCTAATCCCTGCTACAAAGTACTGTACAATTTTTTGTTACTATTATTAGTAATCATTATAATTACCATTGCTAGTCTATTGCTGTTATTAGTAATAAAAATAGTCATTGTTCACAAGCAAAGGTTGTTGTAAATGATTTTTTTGCTTTTCTCCCTAGTTATATTAAATCCTCTCTGTTTATACTTTTAATTTGTTTAATACAATACTCTTTCTTAAAATAGCAAGAAAAAAAAATATATATAGAGAGAGATCTGTTACTTGACTGAATTATAATCTGAATTTTCTAACCTCAGCTTGTTTGTATAAACTGAATTGGCAAAATTCTAGGTTTGTGCAGATTTGAAAAAAAAATTAAACTAAAAGATAAAAAAGAATCTGAAGAATCAAACCCAGAGTAGAGATGCCGGCTTGCCCGATGCTTTAAAAGACCCTCTGAGGGCTTCTGAGACTGGAGGGTTCTGAGGATGCCTCAGTAATGCATCAGGGGTCTTCATATAGGCAAGTATGAAAGTAGCAGATCCCTTACCTGTCTCTGATGGCAGTTCTACTTATGACAGCAATAACACCCTTGTGAGTAGAACAATCTTTAAAAATGAGTCAAAGCCGGGCTCGGTGGCTCAGCCTGTAATCCCGCGCCTTTGGGAGGCTGAGGTGAGTGAATTGCCTGAGCCCGTGGGTTCGAGACCCGACTGGGCAGCGAGACCTCATCTCTACAATAAATCAAAAAATCAGCCGGGCGTGGTAGCGCATGCCTATAATTCTGGCTACTTGGAAGGCTGAGGTGGAAGGATTGCCGGAGCCCACCACGTCGAGGCTGCGGTG